>NW_011491946.1:13115-15807 GCF_000754665.1 Bison bison bison | reverse complement strand
GGAATTCGTGATCTGTGCCACAGTCAGGTCCCGGTCTTGTTTTTGCTGACTGTATAGAGTTCTCCATCTTTTGGCTGCAGAGAATATAATCAATCTGATTTCGGTGTTGACCATCTGGTGAGGTCCCTGTGTAGAGTCTTCTCTTGTGTTGTTGGAAGAGGGTGTTTGCTATGACCAATGTGTTTTCTTGGCAAAACTCTGTTAGCCTTTGCCCTGCTTCATTCTGTACTCCAAGGCCAAGTTTGCCTGTTATTCCCGGTATTTCTTGACCTCCTACTTTTGCATTCCAGTCCCCTATAATGAAAAGGACATCTTTTTGAGGTGTTAGTTCTAGAAGGTCTTGTAGTTTCCTCATCTTTAAATGGAAATCTTGATAACATCTTCTTGGCAGATTTTCCTTTTAATTAAGTTAAGCAAACCATGTAAAACACAGAGGACATTGCTTAGTAGATCGAACTAACATACTTATTTTTTTTTAATAGATAGAATTGAAATCGAGATTTATTTTGCTCACAATCTAGATATTCAGTGCCCTTTCCCACGAAATTTACTATAGATAAAAATGCTCACCAGAAAGCATCTCTTTCCCTTACTAGTAACTATTTTAATGCCTCTAGCCTCAGTTTCCTCATCTATAAAATGAGAATGTTGATAACACATTTCTTGTAGATTTATCCTTAATTAAATAAAGCAGAGCATGTAAAACACAGCACAGTGCTTACTTGATCTGAGTGAAATACTTAGTATGTTTTTTTAAATAGAATTGAAATTGAGTTTTTTTCCCCCCAAAATCTAGATAGACAAGTTTTCCCACAAAGTTTACTAAGTATAGATAAATAGGCTCACCAAAAAACATTTCTTTCAGTTGCTTGTAAATAACATTAATGCCTCCATGCCTCAGTTTATTCATCTATAGAATGGGAATGTTGATAACACCTCCTTGCAGATTTTCTTTCTAATTAAATGAAGCTGAGCATATAAAACAACCAATACATTACTTAGTAGATCTAAGTAACATACTTATTTTTGCTTTTTTTTTAATAGAATTGAAAGCGAGTTTTCCCCCCCAACAATCTGGATAGACCCTTTTCCACAAAGTTTGGTTAATATAGATAAATAGACTCACCAAAAAGCATCTCTTCACATTCTAGTAACTTCATTAATACCTCTGTGCCTCAGTTTCCTCACCTATAAAATGAGAATGTTTATAACACCTTCCTCATTTATTTCTTTTTATTTAAATGAAGCAGAGCATATAAAACACCCAGGACATTGCTTAGTACAAATAAATAACATACTTCATTGTTTTGTAATAAAGAGAATTATAATCAAAATTTCTTTTGCGCATCATCTAGTCAATGCCCAATCCCACAAATTTTACTGTTGATAAATACACTCACTAAAAAGAATCTCTTTCACTTAATAGTAACTTTACTAATGTCTCTAGCCTCAGATTCCTCATCTATAAAATGAGAATACTGATAACACCTTATTTGTAGATTTTGTTTTTCAATTGAATGAAGCAGAGTATATAATACACCCAGGACATTGCTTAGATCTAAGTAACATACTAATTTTGTTTTTGTTTTTTTTTCAGAAGAGAGGGTTGAAATCAAGTTTTTTCCTCCACAATCTAGATAGACCATGCCCTTACCCAGAAATTTTGCTAGGTACAGATAATGGAAAGTGAAAGTGAAGTAAAGTAACTTCATTAATGCCTTGGTGCCTCAGTTTCCTCATCTATAAAATGGGAATGTTGATAACACATTTCTCGTTAATTTTTCTTTAATTAAATGAAGGATAGTATGTAAAACACCCAGGAAATTGCTTAGATCCAAGTAACATACTTAATTATTTTTAATACACAAAATTGGAAACGAATTTTTTCCCCAATAATCTGGATAGAGAATGCTCTTTCCCACAAAGGTTACTAAGCACAGGTAAATGTGCTCATCAAAAAAGATCTTATTCACTTTGGCAAGTTCATTAATGCCTCTGCCTCAGTTTCTTCATCTATAAAATGGGAATGTTGGTAACATCTTCATCATTTTTTGTTTAATTAAATGAAGCAGAGCTTGTAAAAAACACAGAACATTGCTTAGTAGATCTAAGTATACATTAAATTTTGTTTTTTTTTAATATAGAATTGAAATCGAGTATTTTTCCTCAACAATCTAGATCCATAATGCCCTTTCCCACAAAGTTTACTAATTATAGATAAAAACGCTCACAAAAATTATCTCTTTCACTAAATAGTAATTTCATTAATGACTCTGTGCCTCATTTTACTCATCTATAAAATGGGAATGTTGATAACACCTTCCTCATTGGTTTTTTCTAATTAAATGAAGGAGAGAATGAAAAACAACCAGGATATTGCTTAGATGTAAGTATAACATACCTAATTTTTTTTTAATAGAGAGAATTTAAGTCAAGTTATTTCCCCAACAATTTGTTACAAGGCTCTTTTCACAATGTTTACATTTATAGATAAATATGCTCACCAAAATGCATGTCTTTCACTTATTAGTAACTTCATTAATACCTCTAGCCTCAGTTTCCTCAGCTATAAAATGGGAATGTTGATAACACCTTCAGTCAGTCTGTTCACTCAGTCGTGTCCGACTCTTTGCGACCCCATGAATTGTAGCACGCCAGGCCTCCCTGTCCATCACCAACTCCCGGAGTTCAC
>NW_011491946.1:9569-11474 GCF_000754665.1 Bison bison bison | reverse complement strand
GGAAATATTTATGATAGTTTCTCATTGAATTTTTTTAATTGAATGAAGGATAGTATATAAAGCACCCAGGACATTGCTTATATCTAAGTAACATACTTAATTTATTTTTTTTTTAATACACAGAATTGAAAACAAGTTTTTTTCCTCAATAATCTAGATAGAGAATGCCCTTTCCCACAAAGTTTATTAGTAGAGATAAATATGTTCACCAAAAATCATCACATTCACTGCTAATTTCATTAATGCCTCTGTGTCTCAGTTTCCTCATCTATAAAATGGGAATGTTGATAACATCTTCCTCGTCATTTTTTGTTTAATTAAATGAAGCAGAGCATGTAAAATACCCAGGACATTGCTTTGTCGAACTAAGCAACATACTTTTTTTTTTTTAATAGAGAGGATTGAAGTCGATTTTTTTTTCCCCAACAGTCTAGATAATACCCTTTCCCACAACATTTACCTTTTTAGATACACTCACCAAAATGCATCTCTTTCACTTACTGATAACTTTATTAATGCCTCTAGACTCAGTTTCCTCCTCTATAAAATGGGAATGTTGATAACATCTTACTCCTAGATTTTTTTCAGTTAAATGCAGCAGAGCATGTACAATACCCAGGACATTGTTTTCTAGATCCATGTAACATACTTTCTTTTTCTTTATTTAATAGATAGAATTGAAATCGAGTTTCCTTCCCCATCAGTCTAGATAGACAATGCCCTTTCCCACAAAGTTCACTAAGTATACATGAATACACTCACCAAAAAGCATCTCTTTCACTTATTAATAACTTAATTAATGCCTCTATGCCTCAGTTTGCTCATCTATAAAATGGGTAAGTTGATAACACATTTCTCGAACATTTTTTTAATTAAATCAAGCAGCTCATGTAAAACACCCAGGACATTGCTTAGTAGATCTAAGTAACGTATTTCCATTTTTTAATAGATAGAATTGAAATCATTTTATTTCTCCCACAATCTAGATAGTCATTGCCCTGTCCCTCAAAGTTTTCAAACTTTCAAAAAATACACTCACCAAAAAGAATCTCTTTCACTTATTAATAACTTTATTAGTGACTCTAGCCTCTGTTTCCTCATCTATAAAATGGGTAAGTTGATAACACCTTACTCATAGATTATTTTTTCGATTAAATGAAGCAGAGTATGTACATACCTAGGACATTGCTTAGTAGAACTAAGTAACATTTAAATTTGTTTTATTTTTTGATAGAATTTAAATTGAGGTTTTTTCCTCCATCAATATAGATAGATATTCCCCTTTCCACAAAGTTTACTAAGTATATATGAATAGGCTCACAAAAATGCATCTCCTCCACTTACTATTAACTTCATTAATACCTCTAGCCTCAGTTTCCTCATCTATAAAATGGGAATGTTGATAACTTCTCATTGATTTTTTTAATTAAATGAAGGAGAACATATAAAACACCCAGGACATTTCTTAGATCTAAGTAACATGATTTCTTTTTTAATATGGAGAATTGAAAATGAGTTTTATTCTCCAGTAATATAGATAGATAATGCCCTTTCCCAAAATGTTTACCAAATGTAGATCAATACGCTCACCAAAAAGCATCTCTTTCACTAACTAGTAACTTCATTAATAACTCTCTGCCTCAGTTTCCTCATCTATAAAATGGAATTATTGATAACACCTTCCTCATAGTTTTTTATTTTTAAGTAAACGAAGCAGAGCATGTAAATCAACCAGGACATTGCTGGGTAGAACTAAGTAACATACTTAATTTTTTTTTAAATAGAGAGAATTATAATCAAAATTTCTTTTGCTCATCATCGTCAATGTCCATTCCCATGAATTTTACTGTCAATAACTACACTCACCAAAAAGCATCTCTTTCACTTTCTAGTAACTTCATTAAT
>NW_011491946.1:8464-9116 GCF_000754665.1 Bison bison bison | reverse complement strand
ATCTATCTAGATTGTTGGGGAAAAACAACTCATTTTCAGTTCTCTCTATTGAAAAAAGTTAGTGGAAAAATAAAACTCTTGTTAGTGGAATAGGATTATTACTAGGATTATTAATTTGATCTGTGCATAGTCAGTCTGTCCTGACTCTTTGCAACTCCATGGACTGTAGCCTGCCAGGTTTATCTGTCCATAGGGATTCCCCAGGCAAGAATACTGGAGTGGATATCTTCCCTACCGAAGGATCAAACCTAGGTCTCCCACATTGCAGGTGGATTCCTTACCATCTGAGCCACCAGGAAAGCCCAAGAATACTGTAGTGGGTAGCATATCCCTTCTCCAGGGGAACTTACCAACCCAGAATTGAACCAGCATTTCCTGCATTGCAGGCAGAATTTGAGCTGAGGTAAGTTCCAGAAAAACATCTATTTCTGCTTTACTGACTATGCCAAAGCCTGTGACTATATGAATCACAATAAACTGCAGAAAATTCTGAAAGAAATGGGAATACCAGACCACCTGACCTGCCTCTTGAGAAACCTATATGCAGGACAGGAAGCATCAGTTAGAACTGGACATGGAACACCAGACTGGTTCCAAATAGGAAAAGGAGTACGTCAAGGCTGTATATTGTCACCCTGCTTATTTAACTTCT
>NW_011491946.1:5510-7225 GCF_000754665.1 Bison bison bison | reverse complement strand
ACCATAATTAGCACCTATCACTGAAGATGAAGGCACTTTAATGGAAGGCAAATGCTACACTTTTTTTTGGTAACTGTAGCATGGTGTGGATTTATGACAGAGTAAAGATATAATTTCTTGCATGAATGAGTAATGGATGCTAAACCTATGTCTTGCATCAAGTGATTATTTTTTTGTCTCAAGGAGAAGTAGTCACCCTGCTAAATACTTCCCATACACCACTGTCTAAGCCTAGGTGGGGAAATTAAAATGGAACTTTATGGAATAGATAAAGATTCACTGGAAGGCATAGTAAAAGAAGATTGAACAACATGTTAGTAATTTTGGAGCTTTACATGCTTAAAATATTTTAGAACCATAGGAATCAATCTTGCAAATTCAGGGGAAAACTTCTCTCTCAAAAAAATCTCTTTCAGAGTAAATAATTTGAATTCTTTTGCATAAAGGAAATTTCACTCCTGTTTAACTTAGTTTCTGCTCATCCAAATTATATATATAATATATATAGATATGTGAATATTTTTAGACCCACATTGCATAAGTCGTTAAGCTATACTTACTCTGAAGTGAATAAGAATAAACTAAATTAGAGCAATGATTCTGAAACAGATGGCAGGTTAACCCATTTTAAACTTCAGAGATGTGACTGAATTTTCATATAGATCAACCAGAATGGGGAGGGCCAGGATCACCAACAGAATATCTGATTTATCAGTTAAAACTGAGAGATGGCATCTTACGTGGTGGAGACACATTCATTTAAAGCTTAGCAATATTCCCTTTACAGAGAGATGGAATAGCATAATATGTTTTATTAAATACAAATACATTGGAAAACCTGAGGCAGCACAAATGGAGGATGTGGGAGGGTGGCAGGAACTGAAAATAATGAAATGATAATAAGCAGGAGTAGACCATGAAAAGCATTTAAGTCATGGTAAGGAGCTTCTAGTTTATCTGAAGAGCAAATGGGAAGTTTTTTTTTTTATGGTTTTTCATTATGAGAAGAAAATTATTTGCTCAGATTTGCATTGAGAAAAATCACCCTAATGGCAATATGGAACTTAGAATTGGCAGACAGGACCATGTTACACCAAAATGGAGGCTTGCAGGGCAAGTGCAGCAAGAAGACAAAAGGGATAAGGAAATTATAGTTGTGACTGATGCAGTTTTTTAAGTGATCAACCAAAGGATCAAACTTAATAGGAAAGGAAAATAGGAAGAAGAAACCAATGGCATTCTAAGCAAAAGATGGGTCCAAGTGTCTAGAGTTATCAATGATATTGGTGGGTAGTTATGACTATGAGCAAAGTGAATAGTTAAAATGAGATGGTCATGTGTCCCATTGTTCACTGCAGCACTATTTACAATAGCTGGAATGTGGAAGCAATCTAGATGTCCATCAACAGATGAATGGATAAAGAAGTTGTGGTACATATACACAATGGAATATTACTCAGCCATAAAAAGGAACACATTTGAGTCAGCTCTGATGAGGTGGATGAACCTAAAACCTATTATATAGAGTGAAGTGAGTCACACAGAGAGAGATAAATATCATATTCTAATGCACATATATGGAAACTAGAAAAATTGTTCTGAAGAATTTATTTACAGGGCAGCAGCAGAAAAACAGACATAGAGAATAGACTTATGGACATGGGGAGAGGGGAGGAGAGGGTGAGATGTATGGAGAGAGTAACATGGAAACTTAC
>NW_011491946.1:3210-5372 GCF_000754665.1 Bison bison bison | reverse complement strand
GTCAGAGGCGAGTATATCAGAATTTTAAATTTAAGACTTGGAGCATAAAAATGTTGCTCTTCTGTATATTTTAGACCTAGTTACGGAACATATATTGGAGAAGGAAATGGCAACCCACTCCAGCGTTCTTGCCTGGAGAATCCCAGGGACAGGGGAGCCTGGTGGGCTGCCGTCTATGGGGTCGCACAGAGTCGGACACGACTGAAGTGACTTAGCACCACAGAACATATATGAGGACCTCCTTACAGATGAATCATTTGCTCAGGGAAGGCTAAATTTTTGGTTAGGTTTGATCTCACCAGTTTGTCCTCCCTGGGTAGACTCACAAGCTCACCAAAGTGTGGATACTGTTTAAACAAGAGCACTACATTACAATGGATCCTCCAGTAGAGACAAGACCCACGTGGAATTTCAGATCACAATATGGCTCCTCAAGAGCTCCCTTCTTGGGGACCCTGTTGATCTCTATGAGATAATAATGAACAAATTAAGAGGGTCCAAAATGACCCACTGCAATTTTCTTCTGATTAAAACCTCATTATAGCTTTGCCAATCTAATTAATGTAGACCTGATATAACAAATTGTAGTTAACATCTAGAGTAACATCTAGAGTAATTGCTTACCCTGAGCGTTTCTAAGGAAAGGTCTCACAAATGTCTCATTATCGGGTTGAATTGGCAACAGGAAATTTTTAACTAAAGACTTATGATATAGTGCTCTGTAAAAAACAAACAACAACAACAACAAAAAAAAACCTCGACTCCACTTCATTTCTTTAATATGAAATGAGCTTCATGTCCGGATCAAATGATCATGTAACTGAAGGCTAGCATATGTATATAGAATATCAGAGGTGGTTTTGAGTTCCCAGAAAAACTAATTGTGGCTGTGGCCAAAAATGAATACAAATGTGATTTTGATAGTAAGCAATCTGTGCTGTTCTACCACCTGGTACAGAAGAGGTAGATTTTGCTTTTTGATATTCGTAGGTTTCACCACGTCAACTAGCCCCATTTTTTATGTTCTACGTAACCTTGTTTCAACCTTAATTCAGTTTTGTCTTTTGTTCCCTGAAGGAAGAACTTGGATTCCCTTTGATCTTAAACTTTATTTTAATTATACATAGATGTTAAATATGACAAATAACAATAGTACATAGTGTCTTTTCTGTATTTAATATGTCCAGATACTTTGCAGAATTAGTTAGTAAAATTATGGAGTTAAATGAAAATAATATCAAATAGAGAGAGTACATATTAGCTTTTGGATTTTACTCATCACAAACAAACAAGCTATTACTAGGTACACAGTGCTTAAGAGAGAGAGAGAGATGCCCACTGTCAAGAAATTAAGAACAATAGGACTTCCCTGGTTGTCCAGTGGTTAAGACTCTGCACTTCCAGTGCAGGAGGTATGTTCTCCAATCCCTGACTGGAGAACTAAGATCCCACATGCCACAAGGTGCGACCAAGAATTTTTTTAATTAATTTTAAAAGAAATTAGGAAAGCATATACTGTGCTATGAAAGAAAGTGGAAGTTTTTGAAATGGAACAGTTTTTGTTTAAAAGATCACGTGCTGCCTCCAAACAGAATCGTGATGGATCCAAACCCTCTGAAGTTATCAAATAGTTCAGTGGTTTCCCTGCCAACCCACTGAGGGCCAATAAGTTTTGTGTGTGTGTGTGTGTGTGTGTGTGTATCATTGAGCTTGGTGGTAAAGCTTGCCTCAGTTGGTCCATAAGTAATTGAAAGGTCAGATGGCTTTTGAAACTAGTTGAACTACTTGATTTTGGGGAGACGAAAATTTTTCTGCCAGTGGGAAACTGTGGTAAAGCATTGCACATGCTCTGTGCTACTCTAGGCTATAATAACACATGCTCAAGAGTATCATATAGGATGTTGCAGATACAGCACTAGTTAAGATTTACCAACATGGAAGACTGTGGGAGCATTTGAAAGCCAGATGGTACAAATAGATCTTTCTTTGTCATACCTAAAACACAGCCTGTTCCAAGATTGAACAAAACCCAAACAAACCATTAGTATCTTTGGTTTCTGTTCCTGTCTGCTGTGTGTTCTTAGTTTGGTTTCCCTAACCAAATCCTGCCCTTGGATTAGCTGGCATAAATCTCCTTGCTGACAGGCACTAATCTAGTCTTT
>NW_011491946.1:0-491 GCF_000754665.1 Bison bison bison | reverse complement strand
GACTACATATATTTGTTGTTTCTGAAAAACTAAACCATGAAATGTAAATAATATTTAAAACTATAATCAAAGAAAACTTTCCAGGAATAAAAGGCCTGACTGCAAATATTGAAGGGAAAAACCAAAAGTACATTAGAAAACTGATTCATAACAGCCAACTTCAGGTCATATTATAGCAAAAAACAGTAGACTTTAATGATAAAAAAATAATTCCCTGAGCTTTGGAATGGAAGAAGTCAGTTACAAAGGAAAGAAAATCAGGTTGACATCAGACATCTTGACAACAGACAAAATGAGGTAAGAATAAAGCAACATTTTCAGATAACACAAGAAAAGAAGTGTGAGTCAAGGCTTTTATTTTTTTTTAAGTCATCTTTCAATTATTCAGTTCAGTTCAGATCAGTCGCTCAGTCATGTCCGACTCTTTGCAACCCCATGAATCACAGCACGCCAGGCCTCCCTGTCCATCACCAACTCCCGGAGTTCACTGA
>NW_011491945.1:23668-24230 GCF_000754665.1 Bison bison bison | reverse complement strand
ATTCCTGGTCAGGGAAATAGATCCCACATGCCACAACTAAGACCTGGTGCAGCCAAATAAATAAATACTTTTTTTTTAAAGAGAGAGAAAGAAAGAAATCCAGGCACAGGTTAACTGGGTCCTCTGCTTAGGGTCTCATCAGCTGAAATAAAGATGTCAGGCTGTAGGCTCATCTGAGACTTCAGATGTTCTTCCAAACTTATGTGGTTGTGGCAGAATTTTAGTTCCTCGTGGTCATAGGACCACAGTTTCCACATCTTTGATGGTAGTCATCTTGGAAGCTACTCTCAGCTGGTAGAGGCAACCCAGATTCCTTGCAACGTGGTCCCCTCCATCTTCAAAGTCAGCAATGGAGAATCTCCCTCAGGTCAAATTCCTCTTGCACTTTGAAACTCACCAGAAAGAGCCCCATCTCTCCCACTTTTTAAAAATGTGATAAAAAATAACAAAATGTACCATCTTAACCATTTTAAATGTACAGTTCAGTAGTGCTAGCTAAGTATATTCACACTGTTGTGCAACAGATCTCTGTAACTTTTTAATTTTCCAAAACTGAAACTCT
>NW_011491945.1:22565-23386 GCF_000754665.1 Bison bison bison | reverse complement strand
AATCATACAGTATTTGTCTTCTGTGACTAAAGAAAGACCAGTTGGTTAGGTTAGCACACTTAGGATAATCTAGGGTTTGTTTGTTTTTTTTTTAAGTTAGATGATTTGGGATCTGAATGACATCTGCATAATCCCCTCACAGAAGCACCTAGATTAGTTTTTGAGCAAAGATTTGGGAGAAAGTGTGTATTCACCAGGAGGGCAGGAATCCTGGGGACCACATTAGAATCCTACCTGCCACAAATGGCAGAGTAGCCCTGGAAAAGGAGACAAAGTGCTAACTAGAGGCTGTCAGTTTCACATACTGAGTTCAACTCTCATATACCATAGTAGCCCTTCGTATTCGCCACATGTGAGCTCCAGGCAATAGAGCACAAAAGAGGGAAACAGCCCAATCCCATAATGTTCAAGATATCAAATTCTAGCCTCAGATTAACTGAAAGATTTGGTAGTGGGTGGGGAAAGCAAAGACAAGTAAATTCATTGAGACCAAAATCCTTTGATAAGTGCATACCCTGTCCTATACAGTGGACAAAATGGAGACATTACTGATAATATCAAAGCTTCTATGATGAAGAGCTGGACCATAAAATACATAAACTGAAAGGATAAACCTAGCAGGCTTCATACTGCATATGCCGAAAATAGGTGAAAGGGTGCAGAGCTGCAAAAACACAAATGTGAAATCAAAATAGCTCTGAAATCCATCTTCTACCTCCTCTGTCAGTGCCACTTCCCTGGTTCTGGCCCAGGCAATTGCCAGAACCCTCTAACTGGTTTCTTTCTTTCTTTCAAATTTTTATTCGAATATAGTTGATTTA
>NW_011491945.1:20559-20846 GCF_000754665.1 Bison bison bison | reverse complement strand
TTATTTTTTTTTTTGCCACACTGCATAGCATATGGGATCTTAATTCCCCAACCGGGGATGGAACCCATGCCTGCTGCAGTGGAAGCATGAAGTCTTAACCACTGGACTGCCAGGGAAGTCCCTTTCTGAGCATTCCTATTCTTTTTATTTTATGTTTTTGTAGGCAATTTTATTTTTTGTGGCACATGGGGTCTTCAGTCTTCATTGGGGCATCCAGAATCTTTAGTTGCAGCATGTGGGATCTACCTCCCTGACCAGGAATCAAACCCGGACCCCCTGCATGGAGC
>NW_011491945.1:19286-19602 GCF_000754665.1 Bison bison bison | reverse complement strand
CTCAGGTCTCCTGCATTGCAGGCAGATTCTTTACCAGCTGAGCCACCAGGGAAGCCCAAGAATACTTGAGTGGGTAGCCTATCCCTTCTCCAGGCGGACCTTCCTGACCCAGGAATCAAACCAGAGTCTCCTAAATTGCAGGCAGATTCTGTACCAACTGAGCTATGATGGAAGAAAGCTGAGCACTGAAGAACTGATGCTTTTGAACTGTGGTGTTGGAGAATACTCGAGAGTCCGTTGAACTACAAGGAGATCAAACCAGTCAATCCTAAAGGAAATCAGTCCTGAATATTCATTGGAAGGACTGATGCTGAAG
>NW_011491945.1:16532-19186 GCF_000754665.1 Bison bison bison | reverse complement strand
CAAAGCCTGACATGCTGCAGTCCATGGGGTTGCAAAGTCGGACATGACTGAGCAGCTAAACTGAACTGATAGTTTCAGGTATATAGCAAAGTGATTCACACACACACATATATGTTCTTTTTCAGTTTCTTTTCCATTATAGGTTATTATAAGATATTGAATGTAGTTCCCTGTGCTACACAGTAGATTCTTGTTGTTTATTTTATATATAGTAGTGTGTATCTGTTCATTTCAAACTCCTAATTTATCCCCCCTCCTTTCCCCTTTGGTGATCATAAACTTTTTTTTCCTTTTTTTTGGTCCGTACAGCATCTGAGATCTTAGTTCCCCAACCAGGGATTGAACCCATGGCCCCTGAATGGGAAGCATGGAATCTTAACCACTGGACTGACAGGGAAGTCCCCAATAAATTTGTTTTCTATATCTGTGAATCCATTTTTGTTTTGTAAATAAGCATCTGTATCATTTTAAGGTCTTAAATATAAGTAATATCATATGCTATTTGTTCACTTAGTATAATTATCTCTAGGTCCATGCATTTTGCTGCAAATGGCATTATTTCATTTGTACTCTCTTTTTAAAATCTCTTCCTCCTTCCACCATTTAAATGCTTATGTTTCCCAATGTTTTGCCAAGAACTTTTGTCAAGGGGTCTGAGGTGTTAGCCCACTTGCACAGTTATGTACATTATATATATGTATGGATACTAAAGAAGCAGGATACACCTGGATCAGGGATAAGTTTTTTTTTAATACTCACAACCAGGTCAACAGCCAGAGTAATATTACCATGTCAATCCACCACACCCAGATCCATAGGCAACAGGGTGAGAACTGATGGAAACTTTCTATGTGAATGGTGGATTCACCCCCAAGATAAGGGATAGAGAACAGTGGATTTTCTCCATTTATATATTGGAAAGAGACAGCCATCCTGCTCCCCTCCAAAAGGAAAGAGAAAACCCTTTGTTCCTGGGAGGGGAGCTGGAAAGAGTCCTCGTTCTTACACCAATCTTTTGTAAGGTTAGTATGTCCTTCCAAAAGCCAGATAAGTCCTGTGTCTCCAGCTTTTACAGCCTAGAGACATCTCCAAAGTCTGGGCTTTATCCCTTTTGAAGTGTTAATACTTAGGGAAATAGTGCTCAGTCTTCCTGGAATCTTGGGCACTTCACCTGGGGACCTGGTCCAGGCTGTCACTGCTTGGAGCTCTTGGAGAGATAAGAGAGGTTTTATCATCCCTTTGGATCACAGCAGTGAGCTAGACAAATGACTAGAAATATCCTCAAGGTATGTAAAAAGTGAAATGCAGGGGAAGTGAGAGCAAACATTGTCCGTCTTTACATTGTATACATTCCTGTGTTACAGGCTTTTTACAGGGGCACTGAGAAATCCTGGCAAGTTTTCTTTCCCACTCTAGGATTCTGTCCTCTGTCTTCTCATCTCACTCTACATGCTCTCCCTGGACCATCCCACCTCTTTTGTTATTTTAACTGCTACCTCTATGCTGGGACATTCAAATACCCCAACCACCTTCTAGACGTCTATAGCTGAGTGTTCTAACTACACAAGTTTGAGATGGAACTCATTACCCTCATCCCCAAAAACTTTTAAAAAAAAGTTTTGGCTGCACCTCACAGCATGTGGGACCTTAGTTCCCCAACAGGGACTGAACCCATGCCCCCTGCATTGGAAGGCAGAGTCTTAACCACTGGACCATAGGGGAAATCTCAAACTCTTGCATCCTCTACGTTAGTTGACAGCAGCACCGTGTGTGTTATACTTGTGGCTGTCCTCATTGTTGGAATACCTTTTTACATATGGAAGTATTTGCACGTTATGAGTTCTGCCTCCCTTGTGTAAGAGTCAGGACTACCTGCTGGCCCCCCTCACTTCTCCACTCAGAAGCATCTGCATGAGACTGATTCAGAACTGAGCACCATGGGGAAACCAGCTCTACGCAGAGCTTCCAGTTTTGCTATCAGAGATTTCCCAGTGTTTTCAGGATTGACTTCTTGCAGCAGCTTCAGTAGCAGTTTCCTTTTGGGCTCTACGTGTATTACCTGTATCATCTGACTGCTTCTACAATGGTTTGGGGCATTGTTCCTGGAAGCTTAGCCTTCAAGCTCCAACCCTCCCAACACTTGTGGGAGCACCTCAATACTCTTTCGTTTAAAAACTGATTTTTCTCTTCAGTCAACTGGAGTCAGCCTCTATTAGCTATCAACTAATACCTCTGACAAATATCATACCATTACACAAAAGAGAAGCCTAGAGTTGTTCTTGATTCTCCCTCACCACCAACATCCACTCAATCCTCAAGTCTTGTTCATTTTATCTCCTAAGCATTTCTTGGTTCTGATCTTTCCTCTTTATCCCAATTACCACTTCCCTGGCTCAGGCCCAGATAATTTCTCAACCAGACTTATGGCAACAGCCTCCTACTAGTCTGCCTGCCTCTAGTCTTATGCCCTTCCAATCCCAGTCTCCACTGTTAACAGAGGGATTTATCTAAAATATAAGCCCAATTGTCATCCTCTTGCTTTGAACCTCATTTGCCACTTCCTGTTTTGAAAATTTTTGCTATTACAACATGGAACCACTTGTAATTACTCACTATACACACACACGCATGCACACACGCATGTGCGCACGCAC
>NW_011491945.1:15722-16432 GCF_000754665.1 Bison bison bison | reverse complement strand
CATCTATCACTGCACTTACTACAAGGCCCTGCAATTGCCTATTTATGTGTCTGTCTCTCCCAACCAGATTATGAGCTCCCTGAGGGGGCAAATGAGACCTGAATTCATATTCATTCATATACATATATATCCTCAATGCCTTAGTGCTTGGCATTTGCATGTACACGATAAATGTTTGATAGTTGATTCATACATTGATTGACTCAACTCAATTCAAACAATACTTTCTTGAAAACTGCTTTAAACCTTCCCATCCTCCCATCTTCTGACCTCTCCTAAAGCAGCTAGTGGTTTCCTTCTCTATGTACTTTGTACATTCCTTGGTTTTTAAATTGAGGTAAAATTCACATAACATTAAATTAAGCAGTTTAAAGTGTGCTATTCAGTGGCATATGCTATATTCAAAATGTTGTGTAACCATCACTTCTGTCTAGTTCCAAAACATTTTCATCATCCCAGTGGGAAACCCCATACCCATTAAGCAGTCACTTCCCATTCCTCCAGTGCCCCCCAGCCTCTGGCAACCACTAATCTTCATTCTGTCTCTATGGATTTATCTATTCTGGATATTTAATAAAAATGGAATCATACAATATATGACCTTTTATGTCTGTCTTTTTTCACATAGCATAATGTTTTCGAGCTTCATCTATGTACCACACATCAGTAATTCATTCCTTTTTATGATTAAGTAAAATTTAATTTATGGC
>NW_011491945.1:11462-15006 GCF_000754665.1 Bison bison bison | reverse complement strand
TTTTTTAAAAAAATTATAGCCATCCTAGTGGGTGCGAAGTGGTATCCCACTGTAGGTTTGAGCTGCATTTCCCTAATGACTAGTGACATTGAACACCTTTTCATGTGTTTGTTGGTCATTTGTATATCTTCTTTGGAGAAATGGTAGTCAAGTTCTTTCTTCATTTATTTTAGTAGACAGTGTTTTAGTACAGTTTTTAGGTTTACAGAATAATTAGGCAGATATTACATAGAGTTCTGTATCCTCACCCCACCCACCTCTCCCTCTCTGAACACTCCAACTCTGGCATGCACAATTTTCCCAATTATGAACATTTTGGAACAGTGTAGTACATTTGCGACAGTTAAGGAACCCATGTTGATACACTGTTACAAAGTCTAATAGTTAATAGTTTACAGTAGGGTTCACTCTTTTGTTGCACATTCTGTGGGCGTTGACAAATGTGTATGACACTTATCCACCATTGCAGTATCATGCAGTTTTATTTCACTGCCTTACACGCCCCTGCAGTCTGCCTATTCAACCCTCTCTTCCTTCTTTCCCAGAACCTCTGGCAATCACTGATATTTTTATTGTCTCCAGAGATAAATTTTATTTTTCAGAGCAGTTTTACATTTGTAGCAAAACTGAGAAGATAATACAGAGAACTCTCATATGCCCAACATCCATCCATCCCTATTATTAACATCCTACATTAGTGTGACACATATTACAATTAATGGACCAATATTGATACATCATCATGAATAAAAGTCCACACTTTATTCAGTCTTACTTAGTTTTTACCTAATGTCCTTTTTCTGTTCCAAAATCCCATCCGCGACCCCACATCACATTTAGTCATCATGTCTTACCTTAGGCTCTTCCTTGATCATGATAGTTTCTCAGACTTTTCTTGTTTTTGATGACCTTGACAGTTCTGAGAAGTGCTGGTCAACTACTTAGCAAAATGTCCCTCAATTTGGATTTTTCTGACGTTTTTCTCATGAATAGACTAGGATTATGGGTTTAAGGGAGAAGTCCACAAAGGTAAAGTGCCTTTTCATTGCATCATAGCTGCGATACGTAGTATCAACATGACTTTGCACGACTGATGTTGAACTTGATAGCCTGACTGAGGTAGCATTTGTCAGATTTCTACACTATAGAGTCAGTCTTCCCTCCCTCTTTCCACAGTGTACTTTTTGAAAGAAAGTCACTATGCCCACCCAATCTTAGGAAATAGAGAGTAATGATCCACCTCCTTGAGGGCAGATTACCTATGTAAATTATTTGAAATTCTTCTGCCTGGGGGATTTGCCTCTTCCATTTATTTATCTGTTTATTCAGTCAATCACTTATTTATATCAGTATGGACACAGAGATATTTATTTTATACTTTGCCCATTCTCATTTTTTTTGTTCAATAATTTTTACTTTCTTCTTAATGCAATTAACAGTGATCTGACATCAACCAATCAACCAATAAGACAACCCAAGCACATTGTTCCTGATGCTGGGGAACCCTTCCTGGGGCCTGAAGAATGGTTTCCTTCCAATCACAGGCAATGATGGCCCTCGGTAAGTACTTACTGAAGTTCATCTTCCACCCTGAGGAACAGATAAAAGAGTTTGAGGAGTACCTTCTTACACTTGTCAATGAAATGAGGACTTCCCAGACTGGATGGAGAAAATACTTTGAAGGATGTATCAGTCAGAGTTCAACCAGAGAAACTGAACCAGTAGAAGATATATATTAAGAGATTTATTGCAAGAAACAAGCTTACACAGTTATAGGGGCTGGTTAGGCAAGTCCAAAACCTGTAGGACAGTAGGTCAAGAAAGGCAGGCTGGAACTGCTGCTCACAGGAAGAATTTCTTCATCAGGGAAGCCCCAGCTTAAGGCCTTTGAACTGATTAAATGAGGCCCACCCAGATTATCTAGGATAATCTTTACTTAAAGCCAACTACTTATGGACTTCACATCTGCAAACAACAAGATTATTTTGATTCAATAACTGGGGACTGTAGCCTAGCAACTTGACCCATCATAAACCATCACAAAGGAGAAGGAGGAAGAGGGGAGAAGTGGAAGAGAAAAAGAAGAAGGAAAAGGAGAACAAAGAGGAGGGAGAGAAAGGGGGAGGGGAGAAAGAGGTGTAGGAAAAAGAGGAAAAGGAGAAGGAAGACACCAGGAGGTCAGCAGAGGGTTTCATAACCAAGGTTATGATGATAAGTAGAAAAACGTGAAAAGAAAAACAAGTTGAACCAGCCACATTACACCACAGAAACAGAGCATTCTCCATGAAGGCTTTGCACACTCACTAGACAAGATGTTTTATCACATTCTCCACAGAAGAAGAGGGAGGATTCTGTAAGTGGAAACAAAAAGTGGAAACAGTTGCCCTTGGCAGCAGTAAGGGAGACTGTGGAAGTGGATGGCTTGCTGCCATCATGTTCAAGAGATCACTGGATAAAGCTTCCTCAGGGGCCAATCAAAAGCAATAGTGCCATAGTCTGATCTAGAAAATCCACTTCAAGGGATGTATTCTATATATAACCTACATATTTAATCTGTATATACTCTATAACTGTATGTTTGAAATGACACATGTACAGAAATATTCACTGAAACACTGTTTGCAAGAGCAAAAAATTGCAAGTAGCCTAAAAGACTGCCAGTGGGAAACTGGTTAAATGAACTATGGTATAACTAGCAGTGCAATACTACACAGTCACACAACGACCAGCTCTATAGGGACTGACCTAGAAAGATCTTCAGGATATAGTTTTAAGTGAAAAAGGCAAAACTGTGGGTATATGATGCTACAATCTGTGGCTTTTAAAGAGGAAATAAGTTGATAATGTATAGAATATTTCTGGAAGCATATTCAAGAAACTGATAACTGTAGTTATCTCCAGGGAGGAGAAGTGAACTGGGGATACAGAAAGAAGTCAAACTTACTCTTTACCAAATACATTTTTGGAGATTTTAATTTTTGTACTATTAGGTATACAAAAATTAATATTGTATGTCAAGTAATGTTGAAAGCAGTGCCATCTTCCCACTATGAATATGGAGTATGTCATAGCATCCACCTAACTTTCTGACTTCTATCTGCTCCTGGTACCTCCAACAGGGCTGAAGGGCACATCTACAAATAACTTGCAAAGCAGTTCTGTGGAAGGATGCTTGGGCAAAAGCTGAAGATCTTGGGAGTGAAAGGGGGCACTGCCATTTCTTCATTCACTAAAAGAAGGGCTCTGGGAAGAGCAGGGAGGATATCAAATTCTTAGCAATTGGGCCTTTTGGACCAAGACTTAAGATATCAGAATGACAAGGTTTTTGCTACAGAGAGAGCACATTTCATGAGGGCTAGAGAAAGTATCTCCTTGGAAATACACCAATCTGATCATATGAATTTTAAACAGAAAGAAAGAGTTAGAAATACGTTCAAGTGAAACTAAAATCGGTTATAATGGAACACATTAAGAAGGGCGTTAAAAACAAATGACAGTAGAGGAGGTGTTACCACCTTTGCAAGATTGGAAAAGAGGTGAAGAC
>NW_011491945.1:8914-9919 GCF_000754665.1 Bison bison bison | reverse complement strand
TGCCAGTTGAGCATCCATATGAATGACTCATTTAACAATCCAGCCTTCCAGTTCCTATTCTGCCTTTACTCTAGGAACGTTGATCTCCATCCCCCTTCAGCCTCCATTCTCAGAGACACATCCTGGGCTTCTTCATTGCTTAGAAAAATAAGACTTCTGAAATCTCATGCCACAGTCTCACAAAAAGCCAGAAGGGATTTCGACTTGTGGCCAAGATAGAATAATTTACCCTCCTGCCGCAAAGACAAAAAGACAGACTATTAAACAAGTTTTCAGGTATTGGACCTCAGGCAGGACATGATAAGGATCACAGAAAGAGGAGAAACAAACAAGCTGAGTCTTATGACTGTTCTAGCATACTATCGTTAGAGAGTGTCTAGGCTACTGTGCAGAGAGGTGGAATCTAAGCAGAGCCTAGCAGTTTCTGTGAGCTGAGAAGAGAGAGCTGGGTGTCCAGGGAGGACAAGACAGCTAAAATTCACAGGACAAAGTACTAGAGAGAAGAGGGCTGCATATAGAGAAAGCTCTGGATATCTGCAGAGGATCCTCCTTGAGTCTTCCAGCTGAGGACTGGTTAGTGAATACATGTAAAGAAACTACCTAAAGCTGGAGAAAGAACCACCTGAAAGGATTAGAGGGGAAAATATTCAAAGCTCACAAAAGGACAGATCGTTTGTATTCCCACATCCTGTGTGGGAAAACGTCACAAGACAGGATAAAAATATTGATGAGAGTTTTGCCTCAGTAGTAGAGCAAAATTAGCCCAAGACTAAAAGGCTGCTTTGATTCTGGATTTAGCAGGGGGAAAAAAACAGAAAAACAAGTCTCAAAAAGATCAAATTGTTGCCAAGTAACTTAACTTCCCAGGAGCCAGGAGCGGCTGAGAGGAACTACCCCCACGTCCGAGGTCAGGGGCGGCAGCTAAGAGGAGCAACCCCACGTCCAAGGAGCGGTGGCTACACAGGCACAGGAGGGCCGAGAGGAGCTACTCCACGTTCAAGGTCA
>NW_011491945.1:4236-5182 GCF_000754665.1 Bison bison bison | reverse complement strand
GGTGGCTGGGTTAAGAACTTCACAAGGCGATATACAGTGAGGCCTGGATTTTCCATCAGCATTACTTGATATTTGAGGATTCTTTGATCAGACATCCATAAATGGCCTCTCCCATTTAGGAGTTGTTTTACTCGGTGGCTGGTAAAAATAGTTAGTTTGCCCCCAAAGGAGAGTTTTAAAGCATTTTCTATCATGATTGCAATAGCTGCAAGATTTCGAAGGCAGAGGGGCCAGCCTCGGGCAGTTGGATCGAGCCTCTTGGATAAGTAAGCTACAGGCTGGGGCTCAGATCCCAACCTTTGAGTTAACACTCCCAAGGCTATTCCCTCTCTTTCAGGGACATAAAGTTAGAATGCTTTTTCTGGGTCTGGCAACCTCAAGGCAGGTGCCTGAGTTAAGGCCTGTTTTAGTGTAGCTTCTGCCTTCTTTGAGGAGTTTCCCACATTAGTGGGATTGAATCATCTCCTTTTAAGCTTTCATATAAGGGCTGGGCAATTAGACCATAGTTGGGTATCCAGATTCTACAATACCCAGTTAGCCCCAGGAAAGCTCGCAATTGTTTTCGAGTCGTGGGGGAGGGCAACTGGAGGATTCCTTGTACCCGATCAGAGGACAGCCTCTTGGACCCGTGTGTAATCTGAACTCCCAGGTTAGTGACCTTTATCTTGACTATCTGTGCCTTAGCATGGGAGACTTTATATCCCCTTTCTGCCAAGAAGTTTAGAACCTGAACTGCATGTTGTTGGGCACTTTCTCATCTGGAGAGCAGATTAGTAGGTCATCTACATATTGTGATATTTTCCCATTAGGTCCCAGGTCCAGATTTAGGAGGTCCCAGCTAAGGGCCTGTCCAAACAGGTGGGGGCTATCTCTGAATCCCTGAGGTAATACTGTCCAAGTCATCTGTTGGTGTTTTTCTCCTGGGGCCTCCCACTCAAAGGCAAAA
>NW_011491945.1:0-353 GCF_000754665.1 Bison bison bison | reverse complement strand
CAGCACCTAGATGTCAGACGACTGTATGCTCCTCAGTTTTTGTCTCATCACAACAAAGATTTGGAGTGACGGACATTAAAGCCCCCTAGGCGTGTCACACCTCTCAGGTCTTGGACAGACCGTGTTATAGCTCTCATGGCTCAAATGGACTGTGTTATAGCTCTTAGACAAATCAGTGTTACAGCTCAGTGTTACTTACAGCTCTATTTTATAAAAAAGATACCAGGAAAACCCATCTTCGAGGCGTGAGGGCACGTCAGTGCAAAAAGAAGAGCGCCCCAGCACGCGGGGGAGAGAGACAGAGAGAGCTAGCTTTGGCTCCTCTTTTTATATGTTTTTCTCTCCGTGGGCCT
>NW_011491944.1:27710-28201 GCF_000754665.1 Bison bison bison | reverse complement strand
CAATGAACATGAACTTGGGCTAACTCCGGGATATAAGAGGGACAGAAAGACCTTGCGTGCTGTGTCCATGTGGTCACAGAGTCAGACAGGACTCGGTGACTGAACAACAACAATGGTAGTTGTATACCTGGTTTTATAAGTAAGCCCCATACAGTTCTCCAAAGTGTCTATACCAATTTACATTCCCAGCAACAATGTAGGAGGGTACCCTTTTCTTCACACCCTCTCCAACATTTATTATTTGTAGATTCTTTGATGATGACTACTCTAACTGGTGTGAAGTGACATCATTGTAGTTTTGATTTGCAATTCTCTAATAATTAGCAATGTTGAGAATCTTTCCATGTGTGTTTTGGCCATCTGTACATCCGCTTTGGAGAAACATATACTTAGATCTTCTGCCCATTATCAAATTAGATGTTTGTTCTTATGATATTAAGCTGCTTAAGCTGTTTTTATATTTTGAAGATTAATCCTTTTTCAGTTGTTCT
>NW_011491944.1:22628-24386 GCF_000754665.1 Bison bison bison | reverse complement strand
ACCAGGACTCAGGAGAAAGGAGCAGTGACTCCACAAGAGACTGACCTAGACATGCCTGTGAGTGTCCAGGAGTCTCCATTGGAGACCTGGGTCGGTGGTGGCCTGCTGCAGGATTGGGGGCATTGAGTGTGGCAGTGTGTGCATGGGACCTTTTGAAGGAGGTCGCCATTATCTTCATTACCTCCACCATAGTTTGGTCTCAGGTCGAACAACAGGGAAGGAATACAGACCCACCCATTAACAGAAAATTGGATTGCAGATTTACTGAGCATGGTCCCTCCATCAGAAAAAGACCCAGTTTCCTCCACAGTCAGTCTCTCCCATCAGGAAGTTTCCATGCATCTGTTACCTTATCTCTCAGAGGGCAGACAAAATTAAAACCACAACCAGAGAAAACTATTCAAACTGATCACATGGACTACATCCTTGTCTAACTCAGTGAAACCATGAGCCATGTCATGTGGGGCCACCCAAGATGGACTGGTCATGGTGGACAGTTCTGACAAAATGTGGTCCAATGGAGAAGGAAATGGCAAACAACTTCAGTATTCTTGCCTTGAGAACCCCATGAACAGTATGATAAGGTAAAAAGATATGACACTGAAGGATGAACACCCTGGATAGGTTCCCAATATGCTACTGCAGAGGAGTGGAGAAATAACTCCAGAAAGAATGAAGAGTCAGAGCCAAAGCAAAAACAATTCCCAGCTATGAATGTGACTGGTGATAGAAGGCAAGTCTGATGCTGTAAGCAACAATATTGCATAAGAACCTGGAATGTTAGGTCCATGAATCAAGGTAAATTGTAAATGTTCAAACAGGAGATGACAACAGTGAACATCAACATTCTCAGAATCGGTGAACTAAAATGGACTGGAATGGATGAATTTGACTCAGATGACCATTGTAGCTACTACTGTCAGCAAGAATCTCTTAGAAGAAATGGAGTAGCCCTCATAGTCAATAAAAGAGTCTGAAATGCAGAACTTGATTGCAGTCTGAAAAATGACAGAATGATCTCTGTTCATTGCCAAAGCAAACCATGCAATATCACAGTAATCCAAGTCTATGCCCCAGTAAGTACTGCTTAAGAATCTGAAGTTAAATGGGTCTATGAAGACCTACAAGACCTTCTAGAATTAACACCTAAAAAAGATGTCCTTTTCATTATAGGGGACTGGAATGCAAAAGTAGGACATAAAGAGAAACCTGAAGTGACAGGCAAATTTGGCCTTGGAGTATAAAATGAAGCAGGGCAAAGGGTAATAGAATTTTTCCAAGAGAATGCATTGATCATAGCAAACACCCTCTTCCAACAGTAGAAGAGAAGACTCTACACATGGACATCAAAAGATGGTCAATACAGATATCAGATTGAATATATTCTTTGCAGCCAAAGATGGAGAAGCTCTATACAGTCAGCAAAAACAAGATGAGGAGCTAACTGTGGCTCAGATCATGAATTCCTTATTGCCAAATTCAGACTTAAGGTGAAGAAAGTAGGGAAAACCACTAGACCATTCAGGTATGACCTAAATCAAATTCCTTATGATTATATAGTAGACGTGACAAATAGATTTAAGGGACTAGATCTGATAGACAGACTGCCCGAATAACTATGGATGGAGTTCATGACATTGTATAGGAGGCAGGGATCAAGACTATCCCCCAAAAAAGAAATGCAAAAAGGCAAAATGGTTGTCTAAGGAGGACTTAAGAATAGCTGCAAAAAGAAGAGAAGTGAAAAGCAAAGGAGAA
>NW_011491944.1:18998-20287 GCF_000754665.1 Bison bison bison | reverse complement strand
AGAGTGGGTTGCCATTTCCTTCTCCAGTGCATTAAAGTGAAAAGTGAAAGTGAAGTCTCTTAGTCATGTCTGACTCTTAGCGACCCCATGGACTGCAGCCTACCAGGCTCCTCCATCCATGGGATTTTCCAGGCAAGAGTACTGGAGTGTGATGCCATTGCCTTCTCCGATTGGAATGTCTAGTAGATATCAATTAGGTACATCTGATTTAATGTATCATTTAAGTCTTGAATTTCCTTACAATTTTTCTGTCTGCATGATCTGTCCCTTGGTGTAAGTGAGGTGTTAAATTCCCCCGCTATTATTGTGTTGCTCTATATTTCTGCTTAGCATTTTTCTTACGGATTGTGTTGCTCCTATGTTGGGTGCATAAATATTTTCAATTGGTATGTCTTCTTCTTGGATTGATCCTGTGATTGTTATTTAATGTGGTTCCTCATTTTTTGTAATATTCTTTATAGTTTATTTTGTCTTCTATGAAAATTGCTGCTGCAGCTTTCTTTTGATTTTTATTTGCATGGAATATATCTTTCCATCCCCTCACTTTCAGTCTACATGTGTCCCTACATCTGAAGTGGGTCTCTTGCAGACAGCTTATATACTGGTCTTGTATATATACTGGTTTTGTATCTACTCAGCCAGTCTGTACCTTTTGGTTGAAACATTTAATTCCTTTACATTTAAAGTCATTATTGATGTACATGTTCCTTTTACTCTTCCTTCTCTTGTGTTTCCTGCCTAGGACAGTCCCTTTTGCATTTGTTGTAAAGTTGGTTTGGTGGTGCTGAATTCTCTTAACTTTTGCTTGTCTGTAAAATGTTTTGATTTTTCCAATTTTGAATGAGATCCTTGCTTGGTAGAGTAACCTTTGTTGTAGGTTTTTCCATTTCATTACTTTAAATATATCTTGTCACTCCCTTCTGGACTGTGGCATTTCTGCAGAAAGATCTGCTGTTAACCATATGGGGATTTCCTTGTATGTTATTTGTTGCTTTTCCATTGCTGCTTTTAATATTCTGTTTATTCTGTGCAAGACTGTCTGCATTTCCTGGACTTGGGTGGTTATTTCCTTTCCCATGCTAAGAAAGTTTTCAACTATAACCTCTTCAAATATTTTCTCAGACTTTTTTATTTTGGGGACCCATGTAATTTGATTTTTGGTGTGTTTAATATTGTTCTAGAGATATAAAAAATGTCCCTGAAGTCCTTTACTTCTTTTTTATTTATTCTGCTCTTTGGCAGTTGTTTCCAGCTTTCTATCTTCCGAGTCACATATCTATTCTTCTGCT
>NW_011491944.1:18265-18872 GCF_000754665.1 Bison bison bison | reverse complement strand
CCCTCAGTGGGGAAGTTTGGCCCAGTGTATTATGTAGGCTTTATGTTGGGAGACACTTGTGCCTATATTCTGGTTGGTGGAGATAAGTATTTTCCCTCTGATAGGCAGAGTATGTGATGTGTTTTGGGGTGTCTCTGGGCAGTCTGTCTGCTGATGGTTGGGTCTGTATTCCTGCCTTGCTTTGCTGAATCATCTAACACTGGGTGCTGCAGGCAGTTGGGTGGTACCAGGTCTTGGATTTGGGTGGAAGCCTTCATGGGAGCTCTCACCAATTAATACTCTTAGGTCATACGTTCTTTGGCTATCTAGCATCCTGAACTCAGTGCTCCCACCCCAGAGGCTCAGTCCAAACTTCTGGTCAGGAAAGCGAGACTCCACAAGCCATTTGTCATGGCAATAAAGGGGATTCACACACACACACACACACACACACACACACAAAGATGAAACATGAAATCCAGACAGATGGTAAAAGCAAAATCAGGCAAACATAAACAAAACCAAAGGAGTCAATGCACACAAAACCAAAATAGACCAAGACAACAGAGTATTAGAAAGTGACCTAATGAACAAATAAAACCAAAAATGAAAACAATCAATTAAGAAT
>NW_011491944.1:16943-17049 GCF_000754665.1 Bison bison bison | reverse complement strand
TATGCCAACAAATTTCTAAAACTCAGCAGTGGCCACAGGCCGGGAAAAGGTCACTTTTCATTCCAAACCCAAAGAAAAGCAATGCCAAAGAATATTCAAATCACCA
>NW_011491944.1:13297-16829 GCF_000754665.1 Bison bison bison | reverse complement strand
GAGAACATTGACTGGTTCAGGGCTGAGAAAGGAGTACGACAAGGCTGCTTATCATCACCCTGTTTATTCAACTTACACACAGAGCACATCATGTGAATGGCCAGGCTGGATGAGCAACAAGCCAGAATCAAGATTTCCAGGAGAACTATTGACAATCTCAGACATGCTTCTTTGTAGGAAAGCCCTGACAAACCAAGAGATTGTGTTAGAAAGCAAAGACATCATTTTGCTGACAAAAGTCCATATAGTCAAGGGTTTGGTCTTTCTTGTAGTTATGTATGGATGAGAGAGTTGGAGCATAAAGAAGGTAGAGCACTGAAGAACTGATGCTTTTGAACAGAGGAGCTGGAGAATACTCTTGAGAGTACCTTGGAAAGCAAAGAGATGAAATCAGTCAATCTTAAAGGAAATCAACCCTGAATACACTTTGGAAGGATCGATGCTGAAGCTGAAGCTCCAGTACTTTGGCCACCTGATGCGAACAGCTGACTCATTGGAAAAGACCCTGATATTGGGAAAAATTTAAGGCAGAAGGAGAAAAGGGTGACAGATTGTTGGATGGCATGGAGATGGTCAGGGACAGGGAAGCATGGCATGCTGCAGTCCATGCAGTTATGAAGAGTTGGATACGACTGAGCAACTGAACAACAACATATCCAATATATTATTTTACAGAGATATGGTGTTAAATATAGTATTATGCCAAAGCTTATGTATTAAAATGGAATTTTTTAATGGATATGCTCAAATTTCAAATAGAACACATATAAGTGCAATAAAACATCAGACTTCCTTGTTCTTCATCTCCTGGAGTTTGGTCAAACTCATGTCCATTCAGTTGGTGATGTCATCTGCATATCTGAGGTTGTTGACATTTCTCCCTGCAATCTTGATTCCAGCTTGTGCTTCATCCAGCCTGGCATTTCACATGATATACTCTGCATACAAGTTAAATAAGCAGGGTGGCAATATATAGCCTTGACGTACTCCTGTCCCAATTTTGAGCCAGCCCATTTTTCCATGTCTAATTCTAACTGTTACTTCTTGATTTGCATACAGGTTTTGCAGGAGGCAGGTAAGGTGGTCTGGTATTCCCATCTGTTGAAGAATTTTCCAGTTTGTTGTGATCTACAAAGTCAAAGGCTTTAGCATAGTTAATGAAGTAGAAGTAGATGTTTTTCTGGTATTCTCTAGAGTTTTCTATGATCTGATGGATGTTGGCAATTTGATCTCTGTTTCCTCTGCCTTTTTTAAATCCAACTTGTACATCTCAAAGTTCTGGAGTCATGTACTGTTGAAACTTAGCTTGGATAATTTTGAGCATTACTTTGTTAGCATGTGAAATAAGTGCAATTGTGTGGTAGTTTGAACATTCTTTGGCATTGCTCTTATTTGGGATTGGAATGTAAACTGACATTTTCTAGAACTATGGCCACTGCTAAGTTTTCCAAATTCCCTGGCATATTGAGTGCAGCACTTTCACAGCATCATCTTTTAGGATTTGAATAACTCAGCTGGAATTCCATCAGCTCCACTAGCTTTGTTCACAGTGATGCTTCCTAAGGCATCACTACTTTCTAAGGCCCACTAGTATATAAGTGTTCAACAAATATTTAGAGAAAAAAAGACTAAAAGTAAGAAAGGAAATAAAGAAAGAAGAAAAATTCATAATATTTTTGTTTTCAGATTGGCCAGATTACTTCATATAATAATAATGATGGTGTTGATAATTGCTATGTTTTTTTTTAATGGACTTTAGTAATATATAGCATAATAGCTAATCTTCTGAATTTTGGTGATGGGCAATAAAAGATTTATATCTCTTTTACACTTGATCCTCAAAAAACATTGAGACTCGGGTGAACTGATCCATGACACAGCTGAAAATCATGTAAAACTTTACAGTTATTCCTCCCTATCCAAATTTCTTCATCAATGAATTCAACGGAACTTGGATCAGTAGTGCTATAATATGTTTTTATGAAAAAATGTTAATAAATAAAACCTCATAATTCAAACTTCTGTTGTTCAGATCAACTGTATTTGGTATATTTGAAGTTTAATATAATTTATTACTTATATTGTAACTATAACCACTACTATTCTACAACTACAAACATAATATTCTGCATAGGTACAGATATACATGTCCATTTGCATATCTGTAGGCAAACAAACTAATTCCTCTCCTTTATGAGTATCTATATTGTCTGTATAAGAATATGTATACATACATGTTAATGACATGTATCTTCACCAAATAATTGATGCCTTAGCTATAATTTTTCATTTGCTATCATGACTATGTCCTAAAATATTTTACAGTGGCTGTTTTTCAAAATGTTGCTTGATTTACACACTCAGTCTGGCATTAATCCACTTACATATATTTGAGGACTGCCAATTTAAAATCATAGTATAGTACTATAGTAGCCCGCCAAGCTCCTCTGTTCATGGGGTCACAAAGAGTTGGACACAACTTAGCCACTAAACAAAAATTTAAAGTCATAGTAACACTTTTATATATATTGTTATATTCCACACAGTCAAAATAGACCATATATTAATAATCAGAAACTGTACTCTTGTTAGCTGCCATGCATCTTCTATACTGATTATCAACTAAATTTTCCTTTAGTAACTGTTTTAGATAACTTGTAAATCCAATAAGTCTGTCCTGATGATGATGCTGATGATGACTTTTGGCTATTTAGTTAGAGAAAGCTAATATCAGATAGATGCTTGTGGCTTTTAATCTGTACATAACTGGAGCCATTTTAATTTTCAAAGTGGAATCATTTAATACTGAAAAAAAAGTAACGTGCTCTGTCATCTGTTTTTCACTGGATATTTTTATCCTGTGAAGAAACTCCTATTTAAAAACATTCAATAAATCGAAATGCATTCAGTAGCAATCCATTATTACCACTTGTCATTAGGTATTGTGAGATAGACCATGTTATAAATGAATATTTTAAACATTAAATTATATCATAGGTAATTCTGTGTAGATGGCTGTTGGAGTAATGCTTTTATGGCATAAAAGTTGCTGCCATGCCTTAGGGCCTCTACAAATGATTTCTCTGGAATGCAGGCACAAATACATATTTTGCTCCTTTCTGTATTCATCACTGAGGGCTCCTTCAGATATAGGATATTCAACATGAAAGAAATTTCCACTGAGAAACATTATGTTAGTCTTTGGTATCCTTGAAATAGAAATATTATTTATCACATAGAGATATTTTCTGGCAGCTTGTTTCACATGAGAGTTACACAAATGAAATGTTTGGATTCTTTTAAATTAATTTTAATATCACATTTAGGAATCAGTGGTTACTTGATGATAATTCTAATTTGCTCATATTGAATGTATGAAAAAATTAAGCAAAAGAAAATATTAATGTAATTTGCCAGTACCTTGACGTTTAAAATTCTTAGAATGGTAAATTAGAAATCAATATTGTACTCACCAGGCTAATATCTGTTCAGTTTAGACAAATGTAAAGCAAGGTTTGAAGGAAAATCCCAA
>NW_011491944.1:8483-12540 GCF_000754665.1 Bison bison bison | reverse complement strand
TGAAATGCCTACCATTAAACTTTACCTTTAGTCCTTATATTATAATGTTGTAAATTCACATAGAGTTTAGTTGTAAGAGAAAATCGTATTACTCCTTCAGTCAACACTGAGGGAACTGATAAACTTATGCCCAAAGGCTTCATGCTAACAGGTCATGGAATGTTAATAATATCGATGAGTCTGAACTGACATTCTAGGTGTGTTGAAATGTTGGCTGAATTGTGACAGAACATCAGATGTCATTCCATCAACATTTTCTTTTACCACTAAAGCATAGCAGGATCATAGCTTGGAATTCTGAAAGATGGTTTAGCCTCTCTATTTAATTTACTGTGAAATTCTAAGAGCTAGTCTTAACAAGAAAAGAAAAATAAAGCTTTTTATTGGTCATCTTGCACTATGGTATTAAAAAGAAAGCTTGCCCTAAGTCAGAAACCTACTAAAAACTCCAGCATCCCCTAAGACAAGAATGACTGGACACATTTGATAGAAAATCTCCTCTCCCCAATATTTTCCCTTTTTTGGCCACTCCTCATGACATGTGAGATCTTAATTCCCTGACCAGGGATTGAACCCACCCCATGCATTAGAAGCATGGAGTCTTAACCAATGGACCACTAGGGAAGTTCTGATAGTTTCCTTTTAATATAACTTCATTTCCTTGGAATGGGAAGAAACATTTCTTGCTTTCAGTCCCACCAGAAATATCCAGCAAAATTGTTTTCTAATTTTGGCTGCAACTGAGAACTGTGACTTTAGCTAAATCTAGGATGTAAAAGAATAATTTTTTTATGAATTCTAGAAAAATCTGTTTTTAACAGGAGACACAATTTCAGTTTGCTGTGTATTTGTAGCAGTGGATGTCAGCTTCAACTGAAATGTACATGATGAAGGTTAAAACAATGATTCCTTCAAAGTAATACGACACACATTAAAAGAATGTGTACTGTGTGACAGGTGTTGTGCTAAGTGCGCAAGAAAAGATTTAGCTCATTTATTCAGCGTACTTCCTTTGAGTGTGCTGAGAGCTATGGTAGATACTGAGGGGAATATAGAGAATAGATGATCTCTAGTATAGTGAGGAGAGGAACACAAATAGTCAGTATAGTGTCACCTGTTAATAACGACAATAAAGCTACCATTTATTGAGTGCTAAACACTGTTCAAATTATTTAAATAATTTTAAGCCTCATACAATCTTGTGGGTACTGAAATCTATATTTTAGACAAGGAAATTAAAACTCAGAATGAATAAATATTGTATCTAATGACACAGAGACAGAGTCAGATCTCAAACTTAGTTTTCTGGTTCCAAAGCCTATGTATATTAACAGGGAAAAGTGCAAAAAGTTATAAAGTCAATAAAAAATGGATGTTGTGAAAAATTTACAGAGAGGAATATGGTTGTGCTAAGTTTTAAAGACCAGGTAGGAATTAACCCAATGGAGAATAATTAACTGGCAAGGCTGACTTTTGTATTGAAAACTGTCAGCACTCACTATAAAACTGAATGTTAAAATCCATATTAATAATATTTTTTTCTTTTTTAAAATTATTTATTTTAATTGGAGGCTAATTACTTTACACTATTGTGGTGGTTTTTTCCATACATTGACATGAATTAGCCATGAATGATATTAAATAGCAAATAAAAACATCATGTCCAGATAAAAGAGAGGCCATGGGAGAAAGAAAAAACCTTTATACGTACATTTAATAGCACTTCTTCCCTGTTTTTTGAACAAGGTTATATATCTTCATTTTTCACTGGGCCTCACAAATTATGTAGTTGGCCTTAAGTAATAATCATTTTAGGCAGAAAGAATATGAGAGATACAAGGAAATGGAGGCATTAAATCTTTTATCTTGCATACATTGTGTGTGCATGTTTGTTATATGAGGGAATGTAGTAGGAATTAGGGTGGAAGAAGTAAGACTGCCTTGAATGCCACCCCTAATTAAGGAAAATATATTGAAAAATTAGTATTAATAACAACATGATCCAAATAAGGTCCAGGTAAAATCTCTCTAGTAGGTGGATTAATGATGGAATGAATAAGAAAGACTAGAAGCTGAAAGACCAGATATGCCCTGAAATTCTCTGGGTAGGAGAAAATAAGGATTTGAAGTAATACAGTAGCAATTTGAAAGAAAATGATTTTGAAAGATATTTCTGAGACAGAACTGATATGTAATGTTCAAATGGATATGTCCAATAGACTGTTGGAAATATGAATCCAGAAGTAGTTGTGTTCCAGGAAGACAATCTGTTAAACCTTCAGCAATAATTGTGAATTATCTGTCTCTGATTTTTGGTCATTCACATTCTTCAGAAATAGTTTCTAATTCCAGAAATAAGAAAATCAGCTTGAAACAACAAAATATTGTTCACAAACTCTGTGGACTTAAACAATAGAGTGGATTCCTTTAGACTGTGATCTGAAGTTTTACTCTTAGTATCAATAATATTTAATCAGGTTGAGAATCCAACCCTGAGATTCATGTCACTCATGCCGTACTTTTTAGAAAAAAGTTCTGAAAAGCATCAAGTATATGTAATGAAGGACTATATAGAAATAAAAGAAGTAATTTTCCTTTATAAACATGTTGGGTAGTTAACATTAAATGAAAAGGTAAAGACAACTTATCAAATGCCTATACAAATGTCTGCTATGGTAATAGTCATTTAAGGTAAAACTGGTCATCCTCATCATTGAGGATAGAGGGTAAAACACATATTTTCTCTTCTCACAGTTGCAACTATTATAAGAAATAAGGAAGGGTGACTTAATCTGGGAAGATGTTTGAGCCTTGAAGAACTGGAAGCTTTCAGGGACTTTGGAACCCTTCAAGGCCTATGGACTTTGGAGTGAGTACCTTGTATTTAGGGTCATCTCTAATACTTGAGAAATAGTGGATCACAGAGAAGAGAAAACCAAAGGAAAAACAGAGATGAGGATATTTTAGTCTTATTTTATCCTAGAATAGGAAGATACTGAAAAGAGAAGGATTTTAAGGAACAGAAGTAGAGTTTTTTTCTGGAAATAAATTTTATCTTTGCTCTAACACCTAGCTAATGGTGCTCATTCTTCAGGTTGCAAATGAGATGTCATTTTTTCCAGGAAGTTCTCCTTGAACTTGAACTCCTTAAACTCCAGGTCTTAGAAGTGCTCCCCCAGAAACCTTTATTCCTCACCCTCAGATCACACAAAATGTGTACTTATGTGTAAAAGTATTGTGAGGTTCCTGAAGACAATGGCCATTGTTGTCTTATCCATTACAACATCACAACATACACCAAAGAGCTCTATAAGTATTTGTTGTATGAAAGAATGAATAGATGAATGGAAGAAATGAGTGAATAAATGGTCTATTTTGGAGGAATCTGAGTCTTTGTGTAAATGGGCATATTGAACAGTTAGAGAACCACAGCAGAATATTCTGAATGGAACAGATTTCAACCATCAAAAAGTAGGTAGGAGAGAATGGACATTATTAAAAGCAGTCATAGAGACAGTAAAAATTATAGTTGTCTACTGGATATAGAAGGAAGAGTAAAGAAAACTGAAATGCAGATTTCCCAGCAAGTTAGCCTGTAAAAAAAATAAAACAAAAAAAACACTCAGTTGCATCTGACTCTTTGTGATCCCATGGACTGTAGCCTGCCAGGCTCCTCTGTCCATGGAATTCTCCAGGCCAGAATGTATAGCCATTCCCATCTCCAGGGGATTTTCCCAAACCAGGGATCGAACCCAGGTCTCCAACATTGCAGATGGATTCTTTACCATCTGAGCCACCAGGGAAGCCCAAGTTAGCCCATAAGAAAAAATAATTATGATCCTGAGTCATAAAAAAAGAAAATTAGGCATTAGAAGATGTGGAAGTAGGACATGTATGGTATATATGTGACTGCTTTTTACCTCAAATAGTCCTCCCCCCAATATTTTAGTGTTTAAAATAATTTTAGTAATCAAAACAGTACATTTTTTACCTAAAAAGAGACATACATATCAATGGAATAGAATATAGAGCACATAAATAAATATACATTTATAGG
>NW_011491944.1:6755-8154 GCF_000754665.1 Bison bison bison | reverse complement strand
ATTTGACACCAACAGCAAAAATAAAATGGGACTACATCAAGGTAAAAAGCTTTTGTATAGCAAAGGAAACCATCAAAAACAAAATAAAAGCAATCTGTGCAATAGGGTTTCCCTGGTGCCTCAATGGTAAAAAATCTGCTTGCAATGCAGGAGACTGCCTGCAATGCAGGAGTAGCAGGTTTGATCCCTGGGTTGGGAATGACCCTGGGGAAAAAAAAATGGCAACCCCTCCAGTATTCTTGCTTGCTAAATCCCATGGACAGAGGATCCCGGTGGGCTACAGTCCATGGGATCGCAAAAGCTGGACAGGACTTAGTGATTAAACCACCACCAAAACCTGTGGAATGGAAGAAAATATTTGCAAATCATATGTCTGATAAGGAATTGATATCCAAAATAGATAAAAAAACTCATATAACTCAGCAAAAAATATTTTTATTAAAAAACGGTCAGAGGAACTGAATAGACAGTTTTCTGTGGATATCCTAATGGCTAATAGGTACCTAAAATGATGCTCAACAACTCTAAGCATCAGGGAAATGCAAATCAAAACCACAATGAGATATCACCTCAGACCTATTAGGATCAATTCAGTTCAGTCACTCAGTTGTGTCTGACTCTTTGCGACCCCATGAATTGCAGCACGCCGGGCCTCCCTGTCTGTCATCATCTCCTGGAGTTCACCCAAACTCATGTCCATCAAGTCAGTGATGCCATCCAGCCATCTCTTCCTCTGTCGTCACCTTCTCCTCCTGCCCCCAATCCCTCCCAGCACCTATTAGGATAGCTATTATCAAAAAGATAATAAATATATTGGAGAGGATATGATTTTAAAAAAAAGGAACGTTTGTCCGTTGTTGGTGAGAATGTTTCTAGTCATTATGGAAACCAGTATGGAGTGTCCTCAAAAAATAAAAGTTAGAGCTACAATATGATTCAGCAATTCCACTTCTGAGTATTTATCTGAGGGAAACGAAAGCACTATCTTCAAAAGATACCTACACCTCTATGTTCATTTCATTATTATTTACAGTAGACAAGACATAGAAACAACTTAAGTCTTCATCAAAGAATGAATGGAAATATAAAACATGATATAGTTCAGCCATAAAAAAAGAAGGAAACTGCCATTTGAGACAATTTGGATGATGTTGATGGCAAGTGACCTTATGTTAAGTGATAAAAGTCAGAGAAAGACAAATACTGTATTATCTCACTTATATGTGGAATCTAGAAAATTTGAACTGATAGTTACAGAGAATATTAGTAGGTGACATGATGGGGGGTGGAAGGTAGATGAAATATGGGTAGGTGGTGAAAATGTAAAAACTTCCAGATATAAGATAAATAAGTTCTGGAGATGCAATGTACAGCATAGTGACTAAAAAATAATAATTTT
>NW_011491944.1:4582-6655 GCF_000754665.1 Bison bison bison | reverse complement strand
TTATTTATGACTCCACCTTGTTGCCTGTCAAAGTGGTATTACTATTAGGAAATCCATGATTTCCACCTGGAATGTGTTCAAAAGTTTCATTGGTGAGTAGGTTTTTCCCAATGAAAACTGCATTTTCCCTATCAGTCTTGTTATTTATAATGTCTATCTTCTTAAACCAACAAAAATAGAATTAAACCAATAGGATATCCAAACTGTAGATAGAACCACACATCCTTTAAAACTCCCAGTTACTAACAATCTTGTCCATGGGGAAAAATCAGCTTCATTTTGAGTTCTATATTAGACCTAAAGGATATAGCCATCAGTGCATATTTAGTAGCAGGATACAGAAATTATTGATAGTGATGGAAGCAAGGGGTTTCACTGGACTGGGAATGTTGTAGAGGCCCTGACTTTAGGGTTAGCCTGAACATAGAGGTACAGATGGTGGGGGATGGACAAGTCAGACAAAGTCAGAGCATGTCTTCTTAGGTGGTAAAACAGCCTACATCTAAAAGTAGCAAAAACCATGAAACTTTGGATAGTAGGAAAGGAGATAACAGAAAGCTGGAGCCATTTTCACACATTGTTAAGCTATGTAGAATTAAAGAGTTACTAGTATTAGTAAAAGTGAAAGAATTAGATTGAGTCTTCAGTTGAAATGTTTATTTCAAATGAAACCCAGTTTATGGTTTATGATTTTATTGATTTTTGCAGAAGCTTAAATCCAAATATTAGATCTTGCCAAAAATATTTTCTTCACTTTGATTGACCCACAACATACCTCACATTTTCACAGTTGACTAGAATTTTAAACACTGGAGAAAACTGACAGTAAGTGTGACATCCTTAATTACAATAAACACTGTTTACAAATTAGAAATATGTAGAGGAAATATGAAAGTTATTTTAAGGCTTGTTACTATCTCTTCCTGTATCATTTCCATTTAAATCATTCTACAGTACTTTCAGATTAATCTCTCAAATTGGTTCCTATTATATGCTTATTGCCTACCCATTCACTGTGGTCTGTGATTTAGTCCCATATTAACTGATGGAACCCAGGTCTCCTCCACTGCAGGTAGATTCTTTATAGTCTGAGACACCAGGGAAGCCCTCCATATTAACTATCAAACCTTATCTCCCACGAATTCTGTGTTTCCTTTTAGTTGATTCCTCAGTGTTTCATGACAGAGAAGGCAATGGCACCCCACTTCAGTACTCTTCCCTGGAAAATCCCATGGACAGAGGAGCCTGGTAGGCTACAGTCCATGTGGTTGCTATGAGTCAGACACAACTGAACAACTTCACTTTCACTTTTCACTTCCATGCATTGGAGAAGGAAATGGCACCCCACTCCAGTATTCTTGCCTGGAGAATCCCAGGGATGGGGAAGCCTGGTGGACTGCCATCTATGGGGTCACACAGACTCAGACATGACTGAAGCGATTTAGCAGCAGCAGCAGCAGCAGCAGTGTTTCATGAACAGTATCTAAACTCCAATTTCTTACTCTTTGGTTCACCTGGTGCTAATCTCTTATCTTCAACCTCCCCCTTCAGTTTTACTTGTTCTTTAGTGCTCTTATTCAAGTTTTATAAAGACTACCCATTATTCTTGAGTACAACATGTTCTTTCTCCTTTTGCCTTTGAATCATGCATATTGATATTTAACTATAGCTTTTATAGTGATTTCTAATTATTTATAATGTAAACCCTGTTGCTTCAACTCTATTGGAAATTTTTTACATAAAAATTATTTTCAATTTTAGACATTGAATTATACCTAAATACTTTTTAAATTTTCATTCTCCACCTTGATGAATTAAGATAGATTTTTTTCTTTGGCATGTTCATGTTGCTTTGGAATTTCAAAATCTTCACGGGCTGCAAATCTCAGATGGCATGGCAATCCAAGAGTCAAGCTCTAACATCTTTTTAAACATAAATTGTATCCAAAGTGTTTTGAGTTTAACTTGTTTTATTAAAAAAAAAAAAAAAAGTCATCCAAAGTGAAGAAATACCCTCCCTCATCAAAATACAATGAATTATCATGGCATAGTCTGAAAAGTTCATTCAGTTCA
>NW_011491944.1:0-2683 GCF_000754665.1 Bison bison bison | reverse complement strand
AAGGGGACTTTTGTTTAAACTTTTAAAGGGCCAAGATTCAGAATTATTATCATGATTTAAGCATTTTATATTTGAAATGACTACCACTCTTCCCAGTGATACTCAACCACCTTTATACATGACTTTGCTTTTATATTTCTTAATTTAGTCATTCATAGACTTCAAGGGAGAGAATTTTTTTTTTAATTTCCAAAGTTGATTTCAACACTTCATTGATAAAAGAAGACATGCTTTGTGTGTATATACTGTGTGTGTGCACACATGCATACAAATGAATAAAAAGAGGAATGAAACTATGTTGAATCATTTTCTATTACCTGTAATAACTGATGGATTGCTGTCATTTTAAATAAGAACCCACTAGCTATGTGTGTAATTGGGAGTTGTTTTCCTTCACCAAATCCAAGTTCAAGTGACAAAATTTTGGGTATCACCTTTGATCTTTCTAATACTGAGAGCTCTCTAACGAATAATAGTTCCATGACATTATAATTGTTCAAATAGTAATTGTGTGTTATCTTTGAGAAGTCAGGCAGTTGATAAGTTTCAAAGACACTGCCACTCATTCCCTAATCTAACATCCTAAGTTATTTTTGCAATGCTATACACACAGACACTTTCCTCTAAGTAAGAAGGCACAATGTTGATATTGGTGGAGGGGACCTTCATGACCAGATCCCTTGGGGTTATATATGCATTAGTTAGTTGGGCAGAGTGACAACAATTGGACCCCCTAAAAGGTTAGTTGCTTTGAAGGGTATGGGAAGACACTTATACTAAGACTGTAATTATACATGAAGGTACTGTGAGTATGTGTGAAGTTGAGAGCAGTTGTGTTCTCCCGGCATTACTGCACAAGCAGTGAACTTGAGGTTAGAGTCCCTTAAATTTGTATAAGACTGATCTAGTTCCTTTAGCCATAGTCTGAATATAATCTGTATGTTTTCCAAAGAGAGTGCAAGGAGAATGATGTAACACTGATCCTCCCAACTCTAGAAGAAGGTATACACCTGAGAAAAAATTGACATACAGTGAAACCACTGCCCTGCAATGAAGGAATTCCTGTCCTATACCTGGCTTCTTTCCTTAAGATTCTTATGTTATAGAGAAAAAAAGAAGTAGTGAGCAGGAGACTGTGGAAGGGTAGTTAAGGGTTTGCCTTGAAATTGCAGCAGTTTTATCCCAGGAAACATGGTGGTGGAGGGTGGGTTTCATTCTCTCCAGATGGACCAATTAAGTGGGCTTCATATAACCAGGAGATTCCTATAGTTGCTCTGCTAGTAAGTCTGGTTATCTATGCAGACCTGAATCAAATCGCCCCCATCAATATTAAGCCAAGGTGGGTAACTTCTGAGTAAGCTAAACTATGGACAATATTGAGCACTTGGATCCCTGAGAGATGGGCAGCCAATGCCATAGATGTCCTCTGATTGTGACATTAAGCTTTAAATAATGTGACCCTGAATATCATATGATTAACTATTTGGTACCCTGCTTATTGTGCTATGGTGAAGACAGGACATACTACCAGAGCAAACCTGTTTAATCAACAAAAATCCTTAGGAATCTTTTTCCTCTAGAGCAGAGGAAGAGCTTTAACCTTTTTAGGACTCTTAAAAATTCTATAAATAAGGATGGTGATGAGGTGATAATGAGAGGACATATTTTTGGAAGAAAGCAATCTGGTTCACAAACAGAAGACCTACAGTCTTTGGCTGACAAGCTAGAAGCACTGTGAGATACAACACACCTTTTATAAGAAAGGATCAGGAGTGGAAGTGGCACTTATAGGAAAAACTGAGGGTTTCATGGTGAACCAGAATTTGGATGAGCTCCAGGATTTTTGTGTAAATGAGCTGAGGAGAAGGTAGAGATAGACTAGATAAACTGTAGGGCAGGGCTATGGTATTGGTTTATGATTAGGTTATTTTTAAAAAAATTTGCTTTGTTTTTTCATTAGCCTACAATGCTTATTATTTGTAGATAGAAGGACACTTGGATTTTCTTTGGGCCTGAGTAGATATATGACCTTCATATTTCTGTTCTTCACTGAAAGTGGGAGAAGCTGTTTTGAAATAATAGATATTCAGAAAATATTTTCCAGCTCAATTCACCACATATTTCCTGCTTCCTAGTACAACCCTTCTTCCTGGAAGCAGGTTTACTAAGCACACACAGCCACGAAAAGGAAATCTGGTGTGATTCAATAAGAACATTTGGAGACAAGAATATTGGCCAGTTTAAATAAGTTAAATGGAATAAGTTGATTTGTACTATAACTCTGCTTCAATAATTGCAGTTGGCAACTTGAAAATAAACACTCAGTTCAATTGACAAAGTCATAATGCTTTTATTTTACTGAAGTTTAGCAAGTACATTTTTAACAAAGAAGATGTAATTTAACTTAATATATGGTAGAACAGAGAAACAATACATGTTCCTAGTCTCTAACACACTACCAAATTTTTTTTTCCCTTAAAAGACAAAAAACCAAGCTGAAGTGAGCATAGAAAAGCATAAAATATGGTCAAGTTACTTTAGACATTAATATTTAGCTCATATTATTAAACTGGTCAATCTAATACAAAAACAAAGCTTACATCATTGTTTTTAAAATGCACACACATTCTCTCTTTTTATAAAAAATGTAATATAGATTGAATAACTCCTTCAGTAAACAAAG
>NW_011491943.1:13609-14385 GCF_000754665.1 Bison bison bison | reverse complement strand
CAAACTCATTCTATGAGACCACCATCACCCTAATACCAAAACCAGACAAAGATGCCACAAAAAAAGAAAGCTATAGGCCAATACCACTGATGCACATAGATGTAAAAATCCTCAACAAAATTTTAGCAAACAGAATCGAATAATATATTAAAAAGATCATACATCATGACCAAGCGGGTTTTATCCCAGGGATGCAAGGATTTTTCAATATTCACAAATTAATCGATGTGATAAACCACACTAACAAATTAAAAGATAAAAACCATAGTATTACTCAATAGATGCAGAGAAATCCTTTAACAAAATTCAACAACCATTTATGGTAAAAAACCCTCCAGAAGGTAGGCATAGAAGGAACATACCTCAACATAATAAAAGTCATATATGATAAACCCACAGCAAACACTATCATCAATGGTGAAAAATTGAAAGCATTTCCCCCAAAGTCAGGAAGAAGACAAGGGTGTCCACTCTCACCATTACTATGCAACATAGTTTTGGAAGTTTCAGCCACAGTAATAAGAGAAGAAAAAGAAATGAAAGGAATCCACGTGGGAAAAGAAGAAGTAAAACTCTTACTGTTTGCAGATGACAAGATCCTTTATATAGAAAACCCTAAAGACACAACCAGAAAATTACTAGAGCTACTCAATGAATATAGTAAAGTTGAAGGATATAAAATTAACACAGAGAGATCCCTTGCATTCCTATACACTAACTAACAATGAGAAAACAGAAAGAGAAATTAAGGAAACGATTTTCATTCACCATTGCAA
>NW_011491943.1:7920-9923 GCF_000754665.1 Bison bison bison | reverse complement strand
TTACTGTTATTTAATATAGTTTTGGAAGTCCTAGCCATGGCAATCGGGGGAAAAAAAAAAAGAAAGAAAGAAAGAAAGAAAGAAATGGAACCCAGCTTGGAAAAGAAGAAGTAAATCTCTCACTGTTTGCAGATGACATGAAACTCTACATAGAAAGCCAGAAAGATGCCACTAAAAAAATTACTATAGTTAATCAATGAATGTAGTATAACACCAGGATATAAAATTAATATGTAGAGATCCCTTGCATTCTTATACATTAACAATGAAAAAATCAGAAAGAGAAATTAAGGAAAAAATACTATTCACCTTGCAACAAAAAGAATAAAATGCTTAAGGATAAGCCTACCCAAAGACACAATGTTTCTCAAGTGCCTCAGTGCTAAAGAATTCACCTGCCGATTCAGGAGATGCAGGTTAGATCCCTGGGTCAGGAAGATGCCCAGGAGGAGGAAATGGCAACCCACTCCAGTATTCTTGCCTGGGAAATACGACAGGTAGAGGAACCTGGTGGGCTACAGTCCATGTGGTTGCAAAGAGTCTGACATGCAAAGAGCACACAAGCGTACATGCAAGCGTATATGCAGACAAGCAAACAAGCGTATATGCAGAAAAATATGACACTGATGAAATAAATTAAAAAGGGCACAAACAAATGAAGAGATATATCATGTCCTTGAATTGGTCAAAACAATATTTTGAAAATGACTATATTATCCAAAGCAATCTGCAGATTCAATGCAAACCCCATCAAATTAATAATGGTATTTTTCACAGAACTAGAAAAAATAATTTCAAAATTTTATGGAAGTACAAAAAACCTTGGATAGCCAAATCAATCTTGAGAAAGAAAAATGGGGCTAAATGAATCAACCTTCCTGATTTTAGACTGTAATATACACATACAGAAATCAAAACAGTATGATACTGGCACAAAATAGTAATATGGACTAATGACATAAGACAGAAAGTACATTGCATAGGAACCTGGACTGTTAGGTCCATGAAGCAAAGCAAATTGGAAGTGGTCAAACAGGACATGGCAAGAGTGAATGTCGACATTCTAAGAATCAGTGAACTAAGATGGACTGGAATGGGTGAATTTAACTCAGATGACCATTATATCTACTATTGTGGGCAGGAATCCCTTAGAAGAAATGGAGTAGCCTTCATAGTCAACAAAAGAGTCCAAAATGAAGTACTTGGATGCAATCACAAAAATGATAGAATAATTTCTGTTCATTTCCAAGGCAAACCATTCAATATCATGGTAATCCAAGCCTATGCCTCAACCAGTAATGCTGAACAAGCTGAGGTTGAACGGTTCTATGAATACGTACAAGGCCTTTTAGAACTAACACTCAAAAAAAGATGTCATTTTCATTATAGGGGACTGGAATGCAAAAGTAGGAAGTCAAGAAACACCTGGAGTAACAGCCAAATTTGGCTTTGGAGTACAGAATGAAGCAGGGCAAAGGCTAATAGAGTTTTGCCAAGAGAATCCACTGGCCATAGCAAACACCCTCTTCTAACAATGCAAGAGAAGACTCTACACATCACCAGATGGTCAACACCAAAATCAGATTGATTATATACTTTGCAGCCAAAGATGGAGAAGCTCTATACAGTCAGCAAAAACAAGACTGGGAGCTGACTGTAGCTCAGATCATGAACTACTTATTGCCAAATTCATATTTAAATTGAATAAAGTGGGGAAAACCACTGGACCATTCAGGTATGACCTAAATCAAATCTCTTATGACTATACAGTGGAAGTGAGAAATAGATTTAAGGGACAAGATCTTATAGACAGAGTCCCTGATCAACTATGGACGGAGGTTCATGACATTGTACAGGAGACAGGGATCAAGACCATTTCCAAGAAAAAGAAATGCAAAAAAGCAAAATGGCTGTCTGAGGAGGCCTTACAAATAGCTGTGGAAAGAAGAGAAGTGAAAAGCAAAGAAGAAAAGGAAAGATATATGCATTTGAATGCAGAGTTA
>NW_011491943.1:3810-5282 GCF_000754665.1 Bison bison bison | reverse complement strand
GGAAGGAAAGTTATGACCAACCTAGACAGCATATTAAAAAGCAGAGACATGACTTTGTCAACAAAGGTCTGTCTAGTCAAGGCTATGGTTTTTCAAGTAGTCATGTATGAATGTGAGAGTTCGACTATAAAGAAAGCTGAGAGCAGAAGAATTGATGCTTTTGAACTGTCATGTTGGAGAAGACTTTTGTGAGTCCCTTGGACTGCAAGGTGATCCAACCAGTCCATTCTAAAGGAAATCAGTCCTGGGTGTTCATTGGAAGGACTGACGTTGAAGTTTAAACTCAAATATTTTGGCCACCTGATGCAAAGACCTGACTCATTTGAAAAGACCCTGATGTTGGGAAAGATTGAAGGCAGGAGGAGAAGGGGATGACAAAGGATGAGATGGTTAGATGGCATTACCGACTCAGTGGACATGAGTTTGAGTAAACTCTGGAGTTGGTGATGGGCTGGGAGGCTTGGCATGTTGTGGTTCATGGGGGTCGCAGAGTCAGACACAACTAAAGACCTGAACTGAACTGAAACCCACATACTTATGGACAACCTATCTTTGACAAAAGAGGCAAGAATAAACAGTGAAGAATAGACAATCTCTTCAATAAGGATTGCTGGGAAAGCTGGCCTGCTACATGTAGAGGAAAGAAACTAGAACATTTCCTAACACTATACACAAATATAAACTAAAAATGGATCAGAAGCTTAAATGTAAGGCTAGAAACTGTAAAACTCTTCGAGGAAAACATAGGCAGTACAATCTTTGACATAAACCACAGAAAGATCCTCTTTTACTCACCTCCAAGTGTAATGAAATAAAAACAATAATGAACAATGAGACCTAAATAAACTTTTTGTGATTGTGGTTTTCATTCTGTCTGAACTCTGAGGAATAAGGATAAGATGATTATGGAATTTTCCTAATGGGAGAGACTGACTGTGGGGGAAATTGGGTCTTGTTCTGATGGGCAGGACCATGTTCAATAAATCTTTAATCCAATTTTCTGTTGATGGGTGTGGCTGTGTTCCCTCCATCTATTTCTGCTTTATTGACTATGCCAAAGCCTTTGACTCTGTGGATCACAAGAAACTGTGGAAAATTCTGAAAGAGATGGGAATACCAACCACCTGACCTGCCTCTTGAGAAACCTGTATGGAGGTCAGGAAGTAACAGTTAGAACTGGACATGGAACAACAAACTGGTTCCAAATAGGAAAAGGAGTATGCCAAGGCTGTATACTGTCACCCTGCTTATTTACTTATATGCAGCATACATCATGAGAAACGCTGGGCTGGAAGAAGCACAAGCTGGAATCAAGATTGCCGGGAGAAATATCAATAACCTCAGATATGTAGATGACACCACCCTTATAGCAGAAAGTGAGGAGGAACTAAAAAGCCTCTTGATGAAAGTAAAAGAGGAGAGTGAAAAAGTTGGCTTAAAGCTCAACATTCAGAAAACGAAGATCATGGCAT
>NW_011491943.1:0-427 GCF_000754665.1 Bison bison bison | reverse complement strand
AACCTAGATGTCCATCAGCAGATGAATGGATAAGAAAGCTGTGGTACATATACACAATGGAGTATTACTCAGCCATTAAAAAGAATACATTTGAATCAGTTCTAATGAGGTGGACGAAACTGGAGCCTACTATACAGAGTGAAGTAAGCCAGAAAGAAAACCAATACAGTATACTAATGCATATATATGAAATTTAGAAAGATGGTAACGACAACCCTGTATGCGAGACAGCAAAAGAGACATAGAAGTATAGAACAGTCTTTTGGACTCTGTGGGAGAGGGGGGGGGATGATTTGGGAGAATGGCATTAAAACATGTACAATATCATATAAGAAACGAATTGCCAGTCCAGGTTCAATGCAGGATACAGCAAGCTTGGGGCTGGTGCACTGGAATGATCCAGAGGGATGGTATGGGGAGGGAGGTG
>NW_011491942.1:8973-9807 GCF_000754665.1 Bison bison bison | reverse complement strand
CCCTGTCATAAAATCATAAAATATCACTGTCATAAAAAAAGAATAAAATCTTGCCATTTATGACAAAGTAGATGGACTTTAGGGCTTCTCAAGTGGCTCAGTGGTAAAGAATCTGCCTTCCAATGCAGGAGACTTGGGTTTGATCCGTGAGTCGGGAAGATCCCCTGGAGGAGGGTATGGCAATCCACTCCAGTATTCTTGCCTGGGAAATCCCATGGACAGAGGAGCCTGGTGGGTTACAGTTCATGAGGTCACAAAAAGAAAGAGTCAGACACGACTTAGCGACTAAAGAAAAACAACAAAACAAGATGGACTTTGAGGCTATTTTGTTAAGTGAAATAAATCAGACAGAGAAAGGTAAATACTGTATGATTTCACTGATATGTGAATAATCTAAAAACCAAAATGAGCAAACAAAGCAAAACAAAAACAAACTCATAGATACAAAGAACAGATTGGTGGTTACATGAGGCAAAAGGGGTGGGATGAGTGAAATGGCTGAAAGGGGTCAACTGCATGGTGATGGGTGGCAACTAGACCTTTGGTGGCCTGGTGATCATTTTGTGGTGTATACAAATGTTGAATTATGATAGTGTACACCTAAAACTTTATAATGTTATATACAAGTTAAATTTTAAAAAGTATACTAAAAAGTGTTTTAGCATGTTGAATTGTAAACATGTAACCTCTTGAGATTTATAGATGACTGAGAGTAACAGATAAATTCCAAGAGATCAAAGTTAGAAAGGATATCTTAGTACCTCAGTACCAAGGTGAAGGTGAAGGTGAAGTCGCTCAGTCATGTCCAACTCTTCGCGACCCCGTGGACTGTAG
>NW_011491942.1:4097-5509 GCF_000754665.1 Bison bison bison | reverse complement strand
ATTAATATTCTGGCCAATGTGTGAGGAGCTGACTAGTGTGGGGGATGGGATGTGGGCATAAAACGAATCTAAGAGATCAACTAAGACGTTAGTGCTAATGGTAGCTTGGACCTAGTAGTTGTAGTGGAATTGGTGAGAAATGGTCTGATTTGAGATATATTTTGAAGTTATCCTGTATCTACTCTTAAAATTTACCCTTTATTTTTTCACTATTTATTTCTCAACTCTCCTGATTACCTCCATGTCTGCTGATCAAACCATGGACTCACCTTTGCCTGAGAGTGCTTGACTCCTAAAATTTTAAACTTTATTATCTTACTCTATGACTATAATAACCTCTAACCATTCCATTCTCTCCTTTCCTTCCTTCTGCAACACTTATATTTCACGTTATGAATGTCTCTAGTCTTTTGAATCCCCATTGCCTTTCTATCAGATTGCCAGACTCCCTTGGTCTTTCCTCCCCTCATCCTTCATTCCATACTGCACCATTCACCATCTCATCTACTATCTGACATCCATCCACAAGATACTTACTTCTATCTATCCCTCCTTTCAAGTCACCTGCAAACCCCCATACCTCAAGTCTCAGCAAACTATCTCACCTCCTTCATAATCCATTAAGCTATACTCTCTAAGCAAATTATTGTGTGTGTGTGTGTGTGTGTGTGTGTGTGTGTAGTCATTCAGTCATGTCTGACTCTTTGCGACCCCATGTACTGTAGCCTGCCAGGTTCATCTGTCCGTAGAATTTTCAAGGCAGGAATACTGGAATAGGTTGCCATTCCATTCTCCAAGGGATCTTCCAGACACAGGGCTCAAACCCAGGTCTCCTGCATTTCAGGCAGATTCTTTACTGTTTGAGCCACCAGAGAAAACTAAATCACTCCATACTTGCACTTATCTACATTTATACCCATTTTCCCCTGTTTTACATCTTCCTGTTTTCTCTTTTCTGTTCCAATCTAATTAATCCCTTTGCCTGTGCTCTTTATATTATTCTCTCCTATTTTTTTAGGACCCAAAGTGCACCACATATCACATCCCTCAAGTTTCTCCAAAGAATTTCTCCCTCAATTCTCTACCTTCTCTGCCATGTGTCATACTTTCTCTAAAGTCATTGTGTGGAAATAGTACCTTAAATACACCATTACTTCTCACTCATTGTCTCTCCACTCTTCAAACTTCTTGGATTTGACTTCTACATTATCACTTCACTGAAATTTCTTTTGCTAGGGTCACAATGGCCTTCCAGCTCTCAAACTGAATGGGGAAATATTCAGTTCAATTCAGTCACTCAGTCGTGTCTGACTGTTTGTGACCCCATGAATTGCAGCATGCCAGGCCTCCCTGTCCATCACCAACTCTCAGAGTTCACTCAGACTCACGTCCATTGAGTCGGTGATGCCATC
>NW_011491942.1:0-1083 GCF_000754665.1 Bison bison bison | reverse complement strand
ATAGAAAATATAAAGAATAAAGTTAAAATCACTTAGAATTCCATCACCAGAGAAACCACAGTTACTGTATTTGTATATTCATCTTCATTTTTCTTTTTGGGCAGTGTATACATCAGCAATATCTTAGAGTGTGCGTTTGATAACATCATCACCATTTTTATTAAATAGATAGGGGAAAACAATATCTTTTTTTTTGTTTAATTGTTACCCTTGATTTCCAGTGAGGATGATTTTTTCCATATATTCACTAGTTATATTTACTTTTGTAAATTATTTGTTCAAGCATTTTTCCCATTTTTAAGTATTACCATATTATTTGATGTTTTAAATCAAGGCTCTTTTAAAAGGCTTCAACAACCAACATTTCAAAACTCATAATCTATTTCTTTAGTCTTTGAGAGAAAAATACACACTGCTGATCTTCATGTTATATGAGTTTTGTAACCTTTTAACCATTAACTTTTCTCATCTCTGTTGGCCATGAAGCTCTATGTAGCTGTGATTGATTATACTCCCTTCTGTTTGTTTACTGTCCACTCAAGGAGGCAAAGTTATACCAGGCATGCTACCTTCCCACCAAGGACAGCTTTATTATATCATCCTAATATTCATTCTGGAACAGAATGATGGCATCATTCAGCCTTTGATACAAGGGACAGAATAAGGGGCAGTGTTAAGTCACTTCATTTTATGCTAGAAAGTTCTACTTTGTTGATGTATTTTAATATTTCTAAATTGATAACCTTTTAACATTCCCACTTCTCTTGGAAATGATGACAATACAGATGTTTCTGAGTGGATACAAATATATATCCAGTTTTAAAAAATGTATTAGAATAGACATGCAAATGTATTAGAATAGACTTGCACTCCACCAGGGCAAAGAACAACTTATTCCAAGCAAGTAGAGAAGAATGACAATTGCCATTATTTTACTACTTATGTGTGTGCTGCATAGAAAACAGTTTGGGAGTGTGGTGGGGAGGAAAGGTGTAAACTGTTCATACTATTTTATATTTATTTTAATGTTTTATACTTACGTTAAAATTTGTTAAATTTCTTACTTGCCTCCTTTGAAAAAAG
>NW_011491941.1:11081-11417 GCF_000754665.1 Bison bison bison | reverse complement strand
AAGAATAGCAAGGAGAGAAAAGAAAGCCTTCCTCAGTGATCAATGCAAAGAAATAGAGGAAAACAAAAGAAAGGGAAAGACTAGAGATCGCTTCGAGAAAATTAGAGATACCAAGGGAAAATTTCATGCAAAGATGGGCTTGATAAAGGATTGAAATGGTACAGACCTAACAGAAGCAAAAGATATTAAGAAGAGGTCGCAAGAACACACAGAACTGTACAAAAAAAATTTTCAGGATCAAGATAATCACGATGGTGTGATCACTCACCTAGAGCCAGACATCCTGGAATGTGAAGTCAAGTGGGCCTTAGAAAGCATCACTACGAACAAAGCTAG
>NW_011491941.1:10656-10981 GCF_000754665.1 Bison bison bison | reverse complement strand
AGTTCCAGAAAAACATCTATTTCTGCTTTATTGACTATGCCAAAGCCTTTGACTGTGTGGATCACAGTTAACTGTGCAAAATTCTGAAGGAGATGGGAATACCAGACCACCTGAACTGCCTCTTGAGGAACCTATATGCAGGTCAGGAAGCAACAGTTAGAACGGGACATGGAACAACAGACTAGTTCCAAATAGGAAACGGAGTATGTCAAGGCTTTATATTATCACTTTGCTTATTTCACTTCTCTGCAGAGTACATCATGAGAAACGCTGGGCTGGAAGAAGCACAAGCTGGAATCAAGATTGCTGTGAGAAATATCAATAA
>NW_011491941.1:5529-6476 GCF_000754665.1 Bison bison bison | reverse complement strand
GTGAGTGTTACTTGCCTGAACAAGCAGACAGGGAGTAATCATTAAAGATTCTCAGACTGTTTTAAGAAATCAGTGTCATGTTTACTAGGCTGTTGCATGTGAGTTTAACTTTTTGACAGTCTATTATTTTCCCAGTTTTCTAGACATGTAATTAGCATATAATATTGTATTGGTTTAAGGTGTACTTAATAAGGATTTTATGTATGTACATATTGTGAAAAGATTACAATAAATATAGTTAATATTCATCATGTCACATAGTTAGAAATATTTTTACCTTGTGATGGGAGCTTTTACAAAACAGTATTTTTAATTGTAGTCACCATGCTGGACATTATATCCCCAGAATCATTAATCCTATAAATGGAAGTTTGTATATTTCAACCACCTTTACTCATTTCATCCTCACTCCAGTTCTTGTCTCTGGCAACTACCAATCTGTTCAGTTTCTTTTTTTTTTTTTTTGTATTCCTCATATAAATGATATCAAAAGTATTTGTTTTTCTCTGTCTGATTTATTTTACTTAGAATAAGGCCCTTAAAGTCCATACATATTGTTGCAAATGACAGAATTTCCTTATTTTTATGAGCTAAATAGTATTCCTCTCTGTGTGTATACTTTAAAATAAGAAACACTCATTCATCAATGGACAAAAATGGTTTCCATGTCTTGACTATTGTAAATAATGTTGCAATGAACATGTGGGTGCAGATATTTATTCAGGATAGTAGTTTAATCTCCTTTGGATACATATTTGGAAGTAAAATTGCTGGATCATATGGTAGCTCTAGTTTTCAGTTTTTGAGAAAACTCTATATTGTGGTTCATAATGGCAGTACCATTCACATTCCCACCAAAGGTGTACAGTTCAGTTCAGTTGCTCGGTCATGTCGGACTCTTTCCAAACCCATGGACTGCAGCATGTCAGGCTTCCCTGTCCATCACC
>NW_011491941.1:4773-5429 GCF_000754665.1 Bison bison bison | reverse complement strand
CACCCATGGGATTTTCCAGGCAAGAGTACTGGAGTGGGGTGCCATTGCCTTCTCCAAATGAATGATTAAAGGGAATCAAATAACAGTAATTGACTTAGGCTGATAAAGATTAGTCTTCTGGTCTGGGGAGACAGTGTATCCTCTTCTAATACACGTGATATACCAGAATCTGACCCAAACCATAGTGGTTACTAAAGAATATGCAAGATTGGGGAGGATAGGAAATAGCTTTTGTGAGTCATGAATATCTGAATAGGGAGTTTCAATATGGTATATTGAAAAGGGCTTAACTCTGATTTTCAAAAACAGCTGTTTGAGTAAATCATTTCATCTCTCTGAACCTCAGTTTCTAGTTCAAAAAATTAAGGAAGTTAAACTAAATCTTTGATTCTTATGTGGAAACTGGCTATAACACTTCAGGGGATGTATCAGAAGTACCCTGAGGTTTTTCAAAATACATACCTAAATGGCATTGCCCCTCATAATCATGGCTTCTGATACTTTCTCACGAAAAATATGGGTTCTTTGGCTATTTTAATATATGTATTTTAAATTATAAGTTGGCTAAGTATCTTTTAAAATCCAATTGTTTAGGCAGTTTACACCACAGAGAAAAAAATGACATGGGGAAGAGAGGTAGATAAATACAGATTTAG
>NW_011491941.1:0-933 GCF_000754665.1 Bison bison bison | reverse complement strand
TCTAACAAATGTGAGTTGATTTCTCCTTGTGGTTTTGACTTGCATTTCCCTATGATTAGCACTGTGGAGAAGTGTAGTAGTTTTTGAGAATCACTGCCAAAAACATTGAGATAGGAAAAAAAGTTTGAAAACTCTTCAACTAGATGATTTCAAGGTCTTTTTTTAGTACTATCCTTATTTTGTGTGCATATTCAAAATAGAATGCACTTTATAAAAAGAGTTTATAGATTTTGTTTTAGCAAAATTTGAGTAAATCAAAATCACAAAAAAATGTAGAATTTATTACTGTAATAAATGTTTATAACCACTGTCCTGAGTGTTTTATTCAGTTCCATACATATTTCTTATAGTTATTTTTGATGAAGTAGAAAATTTCCAAAACTTTATCTCAAACGACAGTTAAAAGACAAAATCAAATATTAGATATGAGGAATAATGTTGCAGATATGAAGTATTGGGTACTCCCTAAGCTCTTGTCCAGTTCTAAAGTTCTTTTTATCCAGGCAGTCTACAGCCAACCACTTATGGAACTATAGGTATTAGGAACAATCAACCAAAGAAAATGTATTAAATGTTCAGTGTCATTCTTTGATCACTAAATCTGAAACAAATATTAATCTGTAATGGTCTGTTGGTTTGAAAACGTTGCACTAAGTGCTTATGCTCAATTCAATAACAATTCTTCAGTATGTAGCGCCCCAAAGGCAATCATATAATGCAGAAAAAAGAACAAAGAAATGACCAAGGAAATTGCTCTACTTTGAAGAAAAAGCAAGCTGGAAAAAAAATTCTCTACAGCTTGATTAATACTGGCTGCTCTCCTCATTTCCAATTGAATCACACAATGAGGTAGGTGTTCTTGTTGGAGAAGGAACACAGCATGTCCTCAAGTAAAACTCTCATAATCTACCGTGCCACCATGTCTGAGGTCAT
>NW_011491940.1:10397-11006 GCF_000754665.1 Bison bison bison | reverse complement strand
TACAGTACGGTACTGGCACAAAGATAGAAATATACATAGATAGAACAAAATTGAAAGCCCAGAGATAAATCCAAGCACCTATGGTCACCTTATCTTTGACAAAGGAGGCAAGAATATACAACGGAGAAAAGACAATCTCTTTAACCAGTGGTGCTGGGAAAACTGGTCAACCACTTGTAAAACAATGAAACTAGAACACTTTCTAACACCCTACACAAAAATAAACTCAAAATGGATTAAAGGTCTAAACGTAAGGCCAGAAACTATAAAACTCCTAGAGGAAGACAGAGGCAGAACACTCTCCGACATAAATCACAGCAGGATCCTTTATGACGCACCTCGTAGAATATCGGAAGTAAAAGCAAAAAGAAACAAATGGGACCTAATTAAAATTAAAAGCTTCTGCATAACAAAGGAAACTGTAAGCAACGTGAAAAGACAGTCTTCAGAATGGGAGAAAATAATGGCAAATGAAGCAATTGACAAAGAATTAATCTCAAAATTGAGCTTCTGCAGCTCAATTCCAGAAAAATAAACGACCCAATCAAAAAATGGGCCAAAGAACTAACCAGACATTTCTCCAAAGAAGACATACAGATGGCTAACAAA
>NW_011491940.1:8879-10297 GCF_000754665.1 Bison bison bison | reverse complement strand
TGTACCCCAATGTTCATTGCAGCACTGTTTATAATAGCCAGGACATGGAAGCAACCTAGATGTCCATCAGCAGATGAATGGATAAGAAAGCTGTGGTACATACACCCAATGGAATATTACTCAGCCTTTAAAAAGAATACATTTGAGTCAGTTTTAATGAGGTTGATGAAACTGGATCCTATTATACAGAGTGAAGTAAGCCAGAAAGAAAAACACCAATACAGTATACTAACACATGTATATGGAATTTAGAAAGATGGTAACGATAGCCCTGTATGAGAGACAGCAAAAGAGACACAGATATATAGAACAGTCTTTTGGACTCTGTGGGAGAGGGCGAGGGTGGGTTGATTTGGGAGAAGGGCATTGAAACCTGTATATTATCGTACGTGAAATGGATCACCAGTCCAGGTTGGATGCATGATATAGGATGCTCGGGCCTGGTGCACTGGGATGACCCAGAGGGATGGTACGGGAAGGAAGGTGGGAGGGGGGTTTAGGATGGGGAATACGTGTACACCCGTGGCAGATTCATACTGGTGTATGGCAAAACCCACACAATATTGTAAAGTAATTAGCCTCCAATTAAAATAAATAAATATATATTTTAAAAAATTACCAAGGTTGAGATTAAAAAATTATAAGGTATATTTTTCACTTAGTTTCAAGACACAAATTAATATATGTGACTTAACATATGGATTAACAGTAGTGCAAGTATGTAATAGAAAATATAGTGTTTCCCTCACTGTCCAAAATAGAGTGTTCCTAGGAAACCTTTCAAAAGTGAAAATGTCATAAAGCACAAAAGCAACTACCTTAGGTCACATCTTGCTAAAGGATGCACAAAATGAATGGAGATGGAACACATATGCTCATGGACACAGTTCAAAACTATGGTGACTTGATGCTGAGTGTGGTTCCCAGGAAGGAACTTGGTGAAGCTAAGAGTGCCTGTTGCCTCTGTAACAGCTTGCTGCAAAATAAACACTGAGCACTATTTTCAAGTTTCACCTTTTTTCTTAAAAGCAAAAATCCGCTTAGAATTTCTTTTCTTTTTTTTTTTTTTAATGCAACGTACAAACTTTATTTAAAATGCCATTCTCCCAAATCTTCCCACCCTCTCCCTCTCCCACAGAGTCCATAAGACTGTTCTATACATCAGTGTCTCTTTTGCTGTCTTGTATACAGGGTTATCGTTACCATCTTTCTAAATTCCATATATATGCGTTAGTATACTGTATTGGGGTTTTTCCTTCTGGCTTACTTCACTCTGTATAATAGGCTCCAGTTTCATCCACCTCATTAGAACTGATCAAATGTATTCTTTTTAATGGCTGAGTAATACTCCATTGTGTATATGTACCACAGCTTTCTTTATCCATTCATCTGCTGATGGACATCCAGGTTGCTTCCAT
>NW_011491940.1:4516-6723 GCF_000754665.1 Bison bison bison | reverse complement strand
CTAAAAACACTGTCTTTAAAGAACAGACATACCCAAACTTTGAAAAAAGGGAAATGGTATCTCATTTATCATTGAGATATCAAGCACTTATAAATAAGATGAATTCAAAATTATTTTACAATCAGATGGCAATTAATAATTTCATAGTGTTAAAACCAGTCAAGAGTATAAGATTATGTAGTCTCTGGAATCTCAACTACATAAATAATTTTCCACATAAGCACAGTCCTGGGCTAAGGATATACTGGATTCTGAATGTTTCATGCTGTGCCAAAGCAGCTTGTATTCATATTTTCACTAGACAAATAACCAGTTTGGATGATGCTTTTATCAGAATACACAAGTATATCTGATATTGAGAATATTAAATGTAAATCTGCATTTGCAAGGTAAAGCAGAGAACATAGCGTGGAATGCAGGTAGTTGTCGACTATATCTTATGTCTAACTGATTTTGTTGGTAAATTAAAAACATACCTTTGATATTTGTCTCAAATTTCTATCTACTTGTTCCAATTGGATGATAGATATTAGTTTGGTACACTGCTTAATATAATGGCTTAGCCATGGTACATACTCAAAATATGGAAGCTGATCAAGGCATGAGACATAACTAGTAAAAGTTTAAAAATCAACCCAAAGTTTCTTTTATATGTCACTTGAAAAAAGTTACACTTTTGAAACAATTTTTAAATTATTCAAAATGTTTTGAAAATGAGAACACTGCTTTAAAAAATCAAAGAACAAGGCAAATGGCAATCAAATTTATGGGCCATTAAAGGGGGAATATTAAATGATAGGGAAAGGACCCTTCTGAAATACACCTTATTATTTACGTACTGTGGTGGACAGGAAATTGTAGGCAAAGAGAAGCAATAAACATGCACAAAGCATTAGTTTGTCTCTTATTTTAATATGCCAGTGGTCATGTGTTTAAATGCTAGCATTTGGAACAAATGCCAGAAAAGTAAGTAATTGTCATGTGGTGGAGACGAAAATGACACATACTCCTTAACAGAGAATGATTCCCCTGTTTACTATGGGAATATAAATAACAGACCAGAAGGAGGATGACAGCTGCAGACAAAATTGTTTCAGCAGTGTTCATGAAGGTGAGTTATCAGAGACAAGGACTTGGTATTCAGCATTTGGATCACAGAGTGTCACACGAGTAAATGGACTCTAGCAAAGAGCAATGAGTGTGGCCTGTTTATAAATCCCAGATTCCCCTTCTCATTCCTTTTAAAATCTATTTTCTTTATCTCTTTGTTTTGTGGTCTTTTTCGTGGCTTGATCTCAACCTGATGAAAATTAAGACTAGGAAAAGAAGACATCACAGACGCTTTAAATTCCATCCTTGATGGTTATTTTCTACTTTGTCAGTTTATGTAAATAAAGATTTATTGGGATATAGCTACACCCATTTGCTTATTGTCTGGGGTGACAACAGACTCAAATCAGACTGTGTGGCCCCACAAGGTCTAAAATATTTGCCAAGTGGACTTTTTCAGAAAAAACTTGCGGAACTCAAGGTTAAATAAATCGCTTGTGCTCATCCTCACTGGTTTCCAACTCTGCAATCCCATGGACTGTAGCCCATCAGGCTCCTTTGTCCATGGGATTTTCCAGGCAAGAATACTGGAGTGGGTTACCATACCTCCTCCAGGGGATCTCCCTGACCCAGGGATCGAACCCGCATCTCTGAAGTCTCCTGCACTGTCAAGCAGATTCTTTACCACTGCACCTCGTGGGAAGCCCAAGGTTAAATAAATATTTTTAATAACAATAACAATCTCTCAACCAAGGAAAAAGTGAAAATATCCTCAGGCAAAGGGAAAACAAGCTTCCAATTCAGCAAGATGTACATCTACATCCTTTGATGGCTTTGGGTGCATAGAGACAGGTGAGGTCTCCCAGGACCTTTCAAGGGCCAGGAGGCACAAGAAGGCCTCCCACAAAATGAAGGGACTTCCTTCCATTGGCTAGATTTCATGGTGGCTAATTTTCCAAGTTACTTTGTAGGAAACATGATGATAAAGACCTGCCAAGAGCTTCCATATCAAAAATGTCCTAAATACAAGGCTAAGATCCCAGAATAAGAAAATACATGCTTTAGCATGCCAAACCCTAAAGTTAAAGTGCCAATTCACATAAGCCTGAGGTTCACATTGGTATATACTTAGTTTGCATAAGCATAATGGGGCTAAT
>NW_011491940.1:3927-4416 GCF_000754665.1 Bison bison bison | reverse complement strand
AATGCTGAGCAAGGAAAAATCTTGATATGGTTAGATATTTTAATGCATCAGAATTTACACAGTGAAAAATAGATACACAATATTGTATGATTTCAACTATAAGACATTCTGGCCAAGGTAAAACTATGGAGACAATAGAAAAATCAATGATTGCCAGGTAGAGCACAGAGAATTTTTAGAGCAGTGAAAATACTGTATATGATACTCTAATAATGACTACCTGTCATCATGCACTTGCCCAAACCCACAGAATGTACAACATCAAGAATGAACTGTAATGTAAACTATAGATTTGGGATGGTAAGGATGCATCAATGCAGGTTCATCAAATGTACCACTCTGGTGGGGGATATTGATACTGGGGGAGGCTATGCTTGTGTGAGGACTGGGGTATACATGGAATCTCTTCCTTGTATGTATACCTAGGGGTATACATGGAATACCCTCCTCTCAACTTTTCTGTGAACCTAAAACTACTCTAAAAACACT
>NW_011491940.1:0-650 GCF_000754665.1 Bison bison bison | reverse complement strand
TGATAAAAGGCAAAAATCCATGATGGGTAACTAGTCATTTGTTAATATAGCAAGGAAAAACAAAGATAAACCAACTTTGCTGTATATTTTGGGCTTCCCTGGTGGCTCAGAGGGTAAAGCATCTTCCTGTAATGCAGGAGACCTGGGTTTGATCCTTGGGTCAGGAAAATCCCCTGGAGAAGGAAATGGCAGCCCACTTCAGTACTCTTGCTGGGAAAATTCCATGGACAGAGGAGCCTGGTAGGCTTATATGTATAGGTAACCAATTAGATTATTGACAAAAGTAAGTATATGATTAATTCAGTAGAAATACAAAATGAGTGAAATATTAAAATAAAAACACATTTTAAACTACTACATGCAATATGATATTCTTTTTTTGGTGTTTTTTAAATTAATTAATTAATTAATTTTTTGAGGGTAATTACAGTATTGTAGTGGTTTTGCCATACATTGACATGAATCTGCCACAGGTGTACATGTGTTCCCCATCCTGAACCCCACTCCCACCTTCCTCCCCATCCCACCCTCTGGGTGATCCCAGTGCACCAGCCCTGAGCGCCCTGTATCAGGCATCAAACCCAGACTGGTGATCCATTTCACATATGATAATATACATGTTTCAGTGCCATTCTCCCAAATCATCCCAC
>NW_011491939.1:21235-21876 GCF_000754665.1 Bison bison bison | reverse complement strand
CACCTTTTTCTCAGGTGCACACGGAACCTTCTCCAGGATAGATCACATCCTGGGCCATAAATCTAGCCTTGGTAAATTCAAAAAAATTGAAATCATTCCAAGCATGTTTTCTGACCACAATGAAGTAAGATTAGATCTCAATTACAGGAGAAAAAATATTAAAATTCCAACATATGGAGGCTGAACAACACACTGCTGAATAACCAACAAATCACAGGAGAAATCAAAAAAGAAATCAAAATGTGCATAGAAACGAATGAAAATGAAAACACAACAACCCAAAACCTGTGGGACACTGTAAAAGCAATGCTAAAGGGAAGGTTCATAGCAATACAGGCATACCTCAAGAAACAAGAAGAAAGTCAAATAAATAACATAACTCTACACCTAAAGTAACTAGAAAAGGAAGAAATGAAGAACACGAGGGTTAGTAGAAGGAAAGAAATCTTTAAAATTAGGGCAGAAATAAATGCAAAAGAAACAAAAGAGACCATAGCAAAAATCAACAAAGACAAAAGATGATTCTTTGAGAGGATAAATAAAACCGACAAACCATTAGCCAGACTCATCAAGAAACAAAGGGAAAAATCAAATCAATAAAATTAGAAATGAAAATTGGCAGACCACAACAGACAACACAG
>NW_011491939.1:16880-17370 GCF_000754665.1 Bison bison bison | reverse complement strand
AATGGGGAAAAATTGAAAGCATTTCCCCTAAAGTCAGGAAGAAGACAAGGGTGTCCACTCTTACCACTACTATTCAACATAGTTTTGGAAGTTTTGGCCACAGCAATCAGAGCACAAAAAGAAATAAAAGGGATCCAAACTGGAAAAGAAGAAATAAAACTCTCACTGTTTCCAGATGACATGATCCTCCACATAGAAAACCCTAAAGACTCCACCAGAAAATTACTAGAGCTAATTAATATATATAGTACAGTTGCAGGACATAAAATTAACACACAGAAATCCCTTGCATTCCTATGCACTAACAATGAGAAAATAGAAAGAGAAATTAAGGAAAAATCCATTCACCATTGCAACGAAAAGAATAAAATACTTAGGGATATATCTACCTAAAGAAACTAAAGACCTATATATAGAAAAGTATAAAACACTGGTGAAAAAAATCAAAGAGGACACTAATAGATGGAGAAATATACCGTGTTCATGGATT
>NW_011491939.1:16258-16780 GCF_000754665.1 Bison bison bison | reverse complement strand
CAGAAATCTTCTAGCAAACAAAAGCCCAGGTCCAGACGGCTTCACAGCTGAATTCTACCAAAAATTTAGAAAAGATATAACACCTATCCTCAAACTCTTCCAAAAAATTGCTGAAGAAGGTTAACTTCCAAACTTATTCTATGAGGCCATCATCACCCTAATACCAAAACGTGACAAGGATGCCACAAAAAAAGAAAATTACAGGCCAATATCACAGATGAACATAGAGGCAAAAATCCTTAACAAAATTCTAGCAATCAGAATCCAACAACACATTAAAAAGATCATACATCTTGACCAAGTGAGCTTTATCCCAGAGATGTAAGCATTCTTCAATATCTGCAAATCAATCAATGTAATACACCACATTAACAAATTGAAAAATAAAAACCATATGATTATCTCAACAGATGCAGAGAAAGAGTTTGACAAAATTCAACATTCATTTATGATAAAAACTCTCCAGAAAGCAGGAATAGAAGGAACATACCTCAACATAATAAAAGCTATATATGACAAACC
>NW_011491939.1:15053-15336 GCF_000754665.1 Bison bison bison | reverse complement strand
TGGGAGAGGGCGAGGGTGGGATGATTTGGGAGAAGGGCATTGAAACATGTATAATATCATATGTGAAATGAATCGCCAGTCTAGGCTCGATGCATGATACAGCATGCTCAGATCTGGTGTACTGGGATGACCCAGAGGGATGTTATGGGGAGGGAGGTGGGAGGTGGGGTTCAGGATGGGAAACACGTGTACACCCATGGCAGATTCATATTGCTGTATGGCAAATCCAATACAATATTGTAAAGTAATTAGCCTCCATTTAAAATAAATAAATTTATATTAA
>NW_011491939.1:10232-12315 GCF_000754665.1 Bison bison bison | reverse complement strand
ATCTCTAGTCTTTCTCCTTCTATTGTTTTCTTCTAGTTTATGCACTGTTCATTGATGAAGGCCTTCTTGTCTCCTGGTCCTCTTTGAAACGCTGCTCTTAGTTGGATTTACCTTTCCTTTTCTCCCTTGGTTTTTGCTTCTCTTCTTTCTTCAGCTATTTGAAAACCTCCTGAGATAACCGTTTTGCCTTCTTGCTTTTCATTTTCTTTGGGATAGCTTTGCTCACTACCTCCTGTACAGTATTACAGACATCCATTCATAGTTCCTCAGGCATGCTGTTAACTAGATCTAATCCCTTGAATCTATTTGTTACCTCCACTGCATATTCACAGGGGATTGGATTTCAGTCATACCTGGCTATTCCACTGTATTTCCCACTGACTTTACTTTCAGCCTGAATTTTGCTATCAGAAGCTGATGAGCAGAGCCACAGTCAGCTCCAGGTCTTGTGTTTTTCTGACAGCATACAGTTTCTCCATCTTTGGCTACAAAGAACGTAATCAATTTGATTTCAGTATTGCCCATTTGGTGATGTCCATGTATAAGCTCGTCTCTTGTGTTGTTGAGAAGGGTATTGGCTATGATGAGTGCATTGTCTTGGCACAATTCAGTTAGCCTTTGCCCTGCTTCATTTTCTTCTCCAAGGCTAATCTTGCCTGTTACTCCAGGTATCTCTTGACTTCCTATTTTGGCATACCAATCCCCACCGATGAACACAACATCTGTTATTGGTGTTAGTTCTGTTAAGTTTTCTAGGTCTTCACAGGACTGATCAGCTGAAGGTTCTTTGGCATCTGTGGCAGTGGCATGACCTGAATTACTGTGATGTTGAATGTCTTGCCTTGGAAACGACCCAATATCATTCTGTTATTTTGGAGATTGCACCCAAATAGTGCATATCGGGAATTTTTTTTTGTAGATTATGATGCCTCCTCCATTTCTTCTATGGGATTCTTGCCCACAGTAGTCATTATAGTGGTCATCTGAACTAAATTCACCCATTCCTTTACAGTTTAGTTCACTGTTAACCAGGACGTTGATGATTATTCTCACTGTTGTTAAGTGAGTACAAATAGGAAGTAGAGCTGATAAGTTAATATGCATATGGCAAGTCCTAGTGTAGTCACTATGAAAATAAAATTTAAAATATATCACTAATGCAAACCAAATGCTACCCTGAAAACATTCATTTACAAATGAAGGTGATAAAGATAAAAAGGACCAAAATATGAATTTTAGAAAAAAAACAAAAAATAGGCAGTCATAAATTTGATCATGTTAATAATGATATAAAATATGAATGAACTGAACAATCTAATCAAAAAGCAAACATTTTTACACCAGATAAAAAAACAAAGATCCAGCTCTATGCTATCTATGGGAGACATCATTTAGAGTCACAGATACAGCTTTTATGTGAAATGACTGAGAAATATATAGCATGCCAACATCAACCAAAGAAAGAATTGGATATACTGTACTAATGTCAAGCAGAAATGATTTTTATTAAAAATTGTCGCTAGGGATAAAGAAGGACATTTTATAGTGATAAACAGGTGACTGTATTAAGAAGACATACCAATGCAACTAGGAAGACAATCAAAAAGTGCATGGAGGAAAAAAAAACTGATATAATTGAAGAGAGAAATAGACAATTCAACAATAATTGCTAGACTTTACTAATCTACTTTAAATAAGGGATAGAAAGACTAGGCAGAAGATCAACTATGCAATATAGAACTTGAATGATAATATAAACCAGCTGGACTTAACAGGCATCTACAGAGCAATTTGTCCAATACAGGATATTCATATTTCTTAAGAGTTTAGGGAACATTCTCCAGGATACCCTATATGCTAGGACATAAGACAAACCTAAATAAATATGAAAAGGTTCAAATCATAGCAAGTATGTCCTCTGAATATAATGAAATTAGAAAATAATACATTTTGAGAAACAGACAAATATGTGGAAGTTAAGCAACATACTCCTACATAAATGAAGGGTCAAACAAAAACATCGCAAGAGAAAGTAGAAAATAAACTTTTTGACAAGTATCAAAAAGAAACTTTTGACACTTGA
>NW_011491939.1:9683-10132 GCF_000754665.1 Bison bison bison | reverse complement strand
GATTCTGGGAAAGGTTGAAGGCAGGAGGACAAGGGAATGAATGAGGATGAGTAGGTTGAATGACATCACTGTATAGGAGTTTGAGCAAGCCCTGGGAGTTGGTGATGGACAGGGAAGCCTGGCTTGCTGAAGCCCCTGCATTACAAAGTGTCAGACAGGACTAAGAGATGAAGTGAACTGAACATGGCACAGATATGGAAGCACAGAGAAGTGAGATAACTTGCTTAAGAGCTGAGAAGAGGAAGCAAGGAGATGTCAGGCAACTTGCCTAAGATCATATAAGATAGAAGTGGAAGCATAGAGAGGTTAGCAAACTTGCCTAAGATCACACAGCTCACATGTGGAAGCACAGCTGGGTTAGACAACTTGCCTAAGATTACCAGCTCAGAAGTGGAACACAGAGTGGTCAGGAAACTTGCCTAATATCATTTGTTTTTATTTTCTTATAT
>NW_011491939.1:6105-7825 GCF_000754665.1 Bison bison bison | reverse complement strand
AATAAAGTTAGCCTTAATACACAACTAACAGAATGACCTATATACTGTGGTTTTTACACATGCTTCCTCAGTGGCTCAGATGGTAAAGCTTCTGCCTGCAATGCGGGAGACCTGGGTTCAATCCCTGGGTTGGGAAGATCACCTGAAAAAGGAAATGGCAACCCACTGTACTAGTATTCTTGCCTGGAAAATCCCATAGATGGAGTCTGGTAGGCTATAGTCCATGAGGTCGCAAAGAGTCAGACACGACTGAATGACTTCACTTCTTCCTGACATCCTGAGCTAGAAATAAAGGTAGTGCACTAATGTACTCTATACAGCACAGTGCTGTAAATACAGAAAAGCACAATCACTTGCAGAGGATGCACACATGTGGCAATGTCCACCAGACACGTGAACTAACTAATGAGATTGGACATGGGAATGCAAGTTTGAATCTTTGAAAGTGGGTAATTTGAAAATTCCTATGTAAGGGAGTTACTGTATTCTCACATGGAAAAAGGAGCTAGGGAGCTCTGTGAGTTCTCTTTGTAAGAGCATTAATCTCCATTCTTGAGGGCTCCATCCTCATGACCTAAATAGCTCCCAAAGGACCCACTTTCTAATATCATCACACTGGACATTAGGTTTACAACATGAATTTTGGGGGTGCCACATTCAGACAAAAGCTGTATGTGTGTGTATGTGTGTGTGTAGTTGAGTTGATTTCTGCTCTCACTTATTACCTCATGAACTGTAAGGCTAGCCATGTACCAGTACTAGTTGCATATCAGTATTTCTCTTTATAAGTATGTAGGCTATCCACATGCTTTAAAATCTGGTAAGGATAGCCTTCATGCTCATTAGTCTTCTTTTTCAAAAATATCCTGCCTCTTATTACATATTTATTTTTCCACATATGTTTCAGAATTAGCTTATTTCCCACACCAAACATATTAGTATTCTTGTTGAAATCTTATCATAATTATAGAATAATTTGAAGACAATTGATATCTGTATAAATATTTTCTTATTTCCCGAAGAGATATCTTTCCATTTCATCAGGCATTCATTGCATTTTTCAGTAGCATTTCAGAATTTTCTTCAAATAGCTATTGCAATTTGTTCTTAAATATATTTTTAATATTTATCTGTAGCTATTATAAATGGTGTCTTTCTTTATAAATGTAATTACTTGTTAGTCTATAGGAGCAGTATTTTATGTATTATTATTTTTATCCAGCCATCTAGTTCAATTCCTTTTAAATACAGCTGTCCCTCGATTTCTGTGGGAGATTGATTCTAGGACACCACTGCCAACCATCAGATACCCAAATCTACAGATGTTCAAGTCCCTTAAATAAGTTGCATAGCATTTTAGTATTTGAATATAAACTACACACATCCTCCTATATACTTTAAATCATCTCTAAATTACTTATGAACCTAATACAATGTAAAAGATATGCAAATAGTTGCCAGCATGTGGTAAATTTGAAGTTTGATTTTTGGAACTTTCTGGAGTTGTTTTTTTTTTTTTAATATTTTAAATCCACAGTTGGATGAATCCTTGGATGTGAAACACATGGATAGGAAAGGCTAACTGTATAGAATACTTTTCTCTTGGAGACTCCAGATACACAATTATGTCATCAGCAAATAATGTTAATGTTGCCTCTATTGCTCTATGATTTGAAAATAAACTTTAAAAAACTTTGGAACAATTTTAGATTTACAAGAA
>NW_011491939.1:4497-6005 GCF_000754665.1 Bison bison bison | reverse complement strand
TCCTTTAGACATCTCCCCATCATTCTTTGAACAATTTGATGCTTTTGGTACAAGATATTCCAGGCTAATCTTGATTTTTCCCTGCCCTAGCCATGGAATTAACAATTTATCCAGGAAGTCTCAATTATTTTTAGTGGAAAATGGAATTTAGAATTCAATATAGGAGATCTGTATGTACTCACTATTTCCCAGTTCCTTTCATTGGACACAGTCTGGGAAGTGTACATGTGTGTATGCATGCCTGTCTGTGTGTATCCTCTGTAGATAGCTCAGTCTCTGATATCACAAAATGTTGGATTGTCCCCAACCCACTTGAATGCCTTTCTCAACATATTCAGGCTCTGACACCCACTCCAGGCAGCTGTTTCATAAGCGTACTCCCCCTATCCTGCTTGGGCTTTGATACTCTGCACTGGCACATCCCCATGTGTAGATATTGTTCTTGTTCCACTCAGCCTCTAACTGCCCACCCAGACCTGCCCCACCTCCATCCCTGGATGACCTCCTCACCTTGCTTGGCCTCTGAATTTCTACACAAATCTGCCTCATCCTTGTGGATTTCTTCTTCTCTGAACTCATGCTTTTACTCTTCATGCCTGGCTAGACTCCTGTTTAATATTCTCCAGATTAACTGACTTTTATGGCAGACTGCTCTGCTCTGTGAATGCGTCTTAATTCCACTTTGGCACTGACTTCCCATGGCATGTCCTAGCATGTATATCCTGTTTTCCCTGCTCAAGTACTGACATCTCATACTACACACCTCCCTTCCTTGCTCTTGTGGATCTTATCACTTCACTCTATTTGAGTTCTGACCCCCCATACTAGGCTACTCTGACTGTGTGGATATCCTCCTTCACCTTTAACATCTCACTCTGGCCCCACTATGGCCCCATGCCCCACTGTCATGGATGCCCGTCTGGATTGATCTCACCTAATTGCTTTATGATGAGTTACTCAGCAAATGCTTTATGATGAGTTACTCAGCAAAGAGAGAAGGGGAATGGAGAGGGCAGTTCTTGAATTGAATTTGGAAGCATAAGTGAGCATTGCCAATCAAAGATTGATAAACCACATTTCAGTTGGGGAACTTATTATGGTATGTAGTAAGAGTATTCTTAAAGTTTATATGTTTTTCAGAAGTTTATTAAATAATGCATCAAAGTTTGTTGAACAAACTCTCTTCTACCAGTGTAAAATAACAACTTCTACCTTTATCGTATTCTTAATGTGCATGTGTGTCTATTTGCATGTCTATTTGCCTGTCCATTTGTGCTGCTATAACGAAATACCAGGCCCAGAGTTGCTTGCAAACATCAGAAATTTATTTCTCACAGTTCTGGAGGCTAGTGGTACAAGATAAGCGTAGCAGTAGGGACAGATGAGAGCCCTTTTCTGGACTGCAGACTTCTCTCCTATAGACCGTCTCCTGCATTTGAACAAGTTCCATTCTGAGAGTGCACATGTAAGCCAAATTTGTTCAGAAGTCCAATAAAGTTAGCCTTAAT
>NW_011491939.1:0-950 GCF_000754665.1 Bison bison bison | reverse complement strand
ATGTGTAATGGGTTTACAACAAAGGAAAGAATTTATTACCTTAAGGGTCTAAAGTTACTAACACCAAGGCCACTGCTTATTTTTCTACATACCAACTATATTAATTAATACACATTCAAGGATACAATTCAGGGGATGTGAAAACTTGGCAACAAGCATTGGCTCATCAATGAAATCCTTTACTAGTTTATTCTGACAGTTTCTAACTCTCTGAGAGGTTCTAAGCTATTTGAATATCTTAAGCTTCCTGTGCCTCTCGAGGCTGGGAGACTGTAAACAATCGTATGCATAGCTGTAGGAGTCTGGGTAAACTTGTCAGGTGAGTTAGAGAGCCATCTGAGGGGTTTGGATTTAAACACTCCTAATTGCCCAGGAACTTCATTAATTGGAGCTGTAAGTTAACTCTTTGACAGAGAGAGCAAGATGGTGGTGGGGGACAGCCCCCAGTAAAAGTCAGAGGGGAGAGCACAAAGCAATAAATTAGGCAGACTCTGGTTTTTTGGGGGTAGATGCTTGAGAATATACGGGGGGACTCCTGAGGCTCGATCCCACCTTTGCCTATGCCGAGCCTCCTTCCTCATGACCTTTGTCACGAGTGGAATGTCTCTCGCCGGCTCCGGTAGGGATCCCTTAGAAGAAATGGAGTAACCATCACAGTCAACAAAAGCGACCAAAATGCAGTACTTGGATGCAATCTCAAGAACCACAGAATGATCTCTGTTCATTTCCAAGGCAAACCATTCAATATCACAGTAATTCAAGCCTATGCTCCAACCAGTAACGCTGAAGAAGCTGAAGTTGAATGGGTTCTATGAAGACCTACAAGACCTTTTAGAACTAATATCCAAAAAAGATGTCCTTTTCATTATAGGGGGACTGGAATGTAAAAGTGGAAGTCAAGAAACACCTGGAGTAACAGGCAAATTTGGCTTTGGAATATGGAATGAAGC
>NW_011491938.1:38880-39323 GCF_000754665.1 Bison bison bison | reverse complement strand
AGGTAGATTCCCTATCTCTTCCTCTTTTGTTTGGTTTGGTGGGCATTTATCCTGTTCCTTTATCTGCTGAGTATTCCTCTGTCTCTTCATCTTGTTTAAATTGCTGAGTTTGGGGTGTCCTTTCTGTATTCTGGCAGTTTGTGGAGTTCTCTTTATTATGGCGTTTCCTCACTGTGTGTGGGTTTGTACAGGTGGCTTGTCAAGGTTTCCTGGTTAGGGAAGCTTGTGTCGGTGTTATGGTGGGTGGGGCTGTATTTCTTCTCTCTGGAGTGCAATGAAATGTCCAGTAATGAGTTATGAGATGTCTATAGTTTTGGGGTGACTTTGGGCAGCCTGTATCTTGAAGCTCAGAGCTGTGTTCCTTTGTTGCTGGGGAATTTGCTTGGTATGTCTTGCCCTGGAACTTATTGGCCCTTGTGTGGTGCTTGGTTTCAGTGTCGGTA
>NW_011491938.1:36883-37238 GCF_000754665.1 Bison bison bison | reverse complement strand
ATAGAGGACTTAAATTTTTTTTTTTTTTAATTAAAAAAAAAAAGAATGATCGTAAAAATAATAAGAATATATCTAGGGCTTTTTTGGTTTTTTTTTGTGTGGGTGTTGTGGGTTCAGTTCATTTTTGGCTAGTTCCTTGGTCAGATTTATATTTCTCAAGATCTATAGGCCCCTTCCTATGTAGTCCGTAGTAACCACAGGGTTTTGATCTATTGCCTGTAGCTTCAAAGGCGTTTCCCTCTGTTATATCTTCTTCTGTTTGCTAGTCTCTTCAGTATCTGGTTTCCGCCCTGACTCAAAGGGCATGGTGGAGGACACTTTTTTTTTTTTTTTTAGGCTTACTTGTTCAGTCGCG
>NW_011491938.1:33010-35861 GCF_000754665.1 Bison bison bison | reverse complement strand
TCGGCAGTGAGAAGGTTTCCTGATGTTTGGAAACTTCTCTCTTTTTAAGATTCCCTTCCCGGGACGGAACTCCGTCCCTCCCTCTTTTGTCTCTCTTTTTGTTTGTTTTTAATATTTTTTCCTACCTCCTTTCGAAGAGTTGGGTTGCTTTTCTGGGTGCCTGATGTCCTCTGCCGGCATTCAGAAGTTGTTTTGTGGAATTTACTCGACGTTTAAATGCTCTTTTGATGAATTTGTGGGGGAGAAAGTGTTCTCCCCGTCCTACTCCTCCGCCATCTTCGAAATCTCTGCCATTCCTTTTTTAGTGGACCATGTTTTGTCAGAACTCTCCACTATGACCCCTCTGTCTTGGGTGGACCTAACTGCTTGGCTCATAGCTTCACTGAATTACTCAAGCCCCTTCACCATGACAAGGCTGTGATCCATGAAGGGGTTTTGAGTTTTATAGTGGAAATATTGTGTGTTATTGTAAACATCATCCACAATGTTATAGGAAATGCAAAACATTTTGCTGCTGGTCAGAATAAAGCACTGTTTCACACAAGACATCTGTGTCTTCTTTAGATTTGAATTTAATTAAAGAATTTCAATCTACATATTAAGAATAAGTACTACAGAGATAGAAAGCCCTGGGTTTCAGTCCTGCCTCTTGCACTTACTCTTCGTGTGGTTTTCGTGTTTCTGTTTTTCTATTCCTTCATCTAATAAGTAGCTCTTAATCAATTTCCAGCTTTATTGAGATGACTGACATAACACTGTGTAAGTTTATGGTGTACAACACAATGATTTTATAGACATATTTATTGCACAGTGATTTTGACAGTAATGTTAGTTAACAACATATCCATAAACCCACATAGTTAAAACGTATTCGTTTGTTTTAGTGAGAACCTTTAAATTTTCTCTCTCAGTAACTGTCTTCAAAAAAATTTTTTTTTTAATTGAGGTATAGTTGATGTACAATAGCATGTAAGTTTCAGGTATACAACATAGTACCTCAGTTATTCTGCTATTGATTCCTTCTAGAGTATTTTTAATTTCAGTAATTATGTTGCTCATCACTGTTTATGCTTTATTTCTTCTAGGTCCTAGTTAACTTGTTAAATGATTCTTGCATTTTCTCCATTCTATTTTCGAGAGTTTGGATCATCTTTACTATCATTACTCTGTATTCTTTTACCAGTAGTTGCCTTTTTCCTCTTCGCTTATTTGGTCTTGTGGGTTTTTACCTTGTTCCTTCATCTGCATGATATTTCTGCCTTTTCATTTCCTGAACGAAGACATTTTTTCCCTTTTTAAAAATAATTAATTGATTCATTTTAATTGGAGGATAATTACTTTACAATATTGTGGTGGTATTTGCCATACACTGACATGAATCAACCACAGGTGCACATGTGTCACCCCATCCTGAACGCCCCCTCCCACCTTCCTTCCTACGCCATTCCTCTGGGTTGTCTCAGAGCACCAGCTTTGAGTGCCTTGCTTCATGCATCAGACTTGCACTGGTTATATATTTTACATATGGTAATATCCATGTTTCAATGCTATTGTCTCAAATCACCCCATCCTTGCCTTCTCCCACATGGTCCCCAAAGTCTGTTCTTTACATCTGTGTCTTTTTTGCTGCCATGCATATAGGGTCGTTGTTACCATCTTTCTAAATTCCATATATATGCATTATATAGTGTATTGATGTTTCTCTTTCTGACTTACTTCACTCTGTATAATATGATCCAGGTTCATCCACCTCATTCAGTTCAGCTCAATTCAGTGTCTCAGTTGTGTCTGACTCTGCGTCCCCATGAACCGCAGCATGCCAGGGCTCCCTATCCATCAACAACTCCAGGAGTTTACCCAAACTCATGTCCATTGAGTTGGTGATGTTATCCATCTCATTGTCTGTCATCCACTTCTCCTCCCACCTTCAATCTTTTCCAGCACCAGGATCTTTTCAAATGAGTCAGCTCTTCACATCAGGTGGCCAAAGCTTTGGAATTTCAGCTTTAGCATCAGTCCTTCCAATGAACATTCAGGACTGATTTCCTTCAGGATGGACTGGTTGGATCTCCTTGCAGTCCAAAGGACTCTCAAGAGTCTTCTCCAACACCACAGTTCAAAAGCACCAATTCTTTGGTGCTCAGCTTTCTTTATAGTCCAGCTCTCACACCCATACATGACCACTGGAAAAACCATAGCCTTGACTAAATGGGCCTTTATTGGCAAAATAATGTCTCTGCTTTTTAATATGCTGTCTAGGTTGGTCATAACTTTCCTTCCAAGGAGTAAGTGTCTTTTAATTTCATGGCTGCTGTCACCATCTGCAGTGATTTTGGACCCCAGAAAAATAAAGTCAGCCACTGTTTCCACAGTTTCCCCATCTATTTCCCATGAAGTGATGGGACCAGCTGACACGATCTTAGTTTTCTGAATGTTGAGCTTTAAGCCAACTTTTTCACTCTCCTCTTTCACTTTCATCAAGAGACTTTTTAGTTCTTCTTCACTTTCTGCCATAAGGGTGGTGTCATCTGCATGTCTGAGGTTATTGATATTTCTCCCAGCAATCTTGATTCCAGCTTGTGCTTCTTCCAGCCCAGTGTTTCTCATGATGTACTCTGCATATAAGTTAAATAAGCAGAGTGACAATATACAGCCTTGACATACTCCTTTTCCTATTTGGAACCAGTCTGTTGTTCCATGTCCAGTTCTAACTGTTGCTTGCTGACCTGCATACAGGTTTCTCAAGAGGCAGGTCAGGTGGTCTGGTATTCCCATCTCTTGAAGAATTTTCCACAGTTTCTTGTGATCCACACAGTCAAAGGCTTTGGCATAGTCAATAAAGCAAAAATAG
>NW_011491938.1:31789-32910 GCF_000754665.1 Bison bison bison | reverse complement strand
AGCTTGAACATCAGGAAGTTCATGGTTCACATATTGCTGAAGCCTGGCTTGGAGAATTTTGAGCATTACTTTACTAGCATGTGAGATGAATGCAATTGTGCAGTAGTTTGAGCATTCTTTGGCATTGCCTTTCTTTGGGCTTGGAAAGAAAACTGACCTTTTCCAGTCCTGTGGCCACTGCTGAGTTTTCCAAATTTGCTGGCATATTGAGTGCAGCACTTTCACAGCATCATCTTTCAGGATCTGAAATGGCTTAAATGGAATTCCATCACCTCCACCAGCTTTGTTCGTAGTGATGCTTCCTAAGGCCCACTTGACTTCACATTCTAGGATGTCTGGCTCTAGGTGAGTGATCACACCATCATGATTATCTTGGTTGTGAAGATCTTTTTTGTACAGTTCTGTGTATTCTTGCCACCTCTCCTTAATATCTTCTGCTTCTGTTAGGTCCATATCATTTCTGGGCCATACCATTCCACCTCATTAGAACTGACTCAAATGTTATTCTTTTTTATAGCTGAATAATATTCCATGGTGTATATGCACCACAACTCTGTGATCCATTCATCTGCCGATGGACATCTAGGTTGCTTCCATGTCCTAGCTATTGTAAACAGTGCTGCAGTGAACACTGGGGTATATGTGTCTGAAAGAAGACAATTTGATTGAAGAAAACTCATCTCAGAGTGTTGCTCAAAAAATTAAGATGACATGAAACTACCTTGCTCATTTTCCAGCAAATGTGTCTTCATTTCTGCCCTTTTTCCCTTAGCACTTCAGTATGCAAAAGTTTTGTCCAACCTTACCTTTTGAATAGGATTTCCTTTCTGAGGTAGTGGGATCAAGTTTTATGCTGTCCTACCTGGGGAGGAATCTTCCTGAGTCCAGCGTTTTCCCCATGTTTCATTCAGCAGCTATCTTGCTTTGTAAACATCAGATCAGATCAGATCAGGTCAGTCCCTCAGTCGTGTCCGACTCTTTGCGACCCCATGAATTGCAGCACGCCAGGCCTCCCTGTCCATCACCAACTCCCGGAGTTCACTGAGACTCACGTCCATCGAGTCAGTGATGCCATCCAGCCATCTCATCCTCTGTTGTCCCCTTCTCCTCCTGCCCCCAAT
>NW_011491938.1:8888-31214 GCF_000754665.1 Bison bison bison | reverse complement strand
GGCAATGGCACCCACTCCAGTACTCTTGCCTGAAAAATCCCATGGAAGGAGGAGCCTGGTAGGCTGCAGTCCATGGGGTCGCTAGGAGTCGGACACGACTGAGCGACTTCACTTTCACTTTTCACTTTCATGCACTGGAGAAGGAAATGGCAACCCACTCCAGTGTTCTTGCTTGGAGAATCCCAGGGACGGGGGAGCCTGGTGGGCTGCCGTCTATGGGGTTGCACAGAGTTGGACACGACTGAAGCGACTTAGCAGCAGCATCCTCCATTTATGGTTATAAAGTATTGGATATACTACCTGTCTGAACAATGTATCTTGTAGGTTATTTGTTTTCTACATAGTGGTTTTGTTACTCTTAATTCTCTACACCTATCTTAGTCCTCACCCCCTCTCTCCTTGCTGCTAACCTATAGATTCTTCTTTGTAACTGTGAGTCTGTTTCTTTTTTGTTATTTTCAATAATTTGTTTTATTTTTTATAATCACATATAAGTGATATCATACAGTATTTGTCTTTCTCTGAGTGTTTTCATTTCCTTAGGGGAAATTGTTTTATTTAGCTTTCCTTTTTTATTCAATGAAAGATTCTTTTGAGTCTATAATTCTTTACAAATTTCAAAAGTTTCATGTACATGATTTCATATAATTCCATAAAAACCCTTTAAAAATCTTTATCTCTATATTTCTCCTCCCCACTTCTCTCTCTCCACTGGTAGCTACTAGTTCTTTTGCTATATCTGTAAGTGTGCTTCTTTTTTGCTTTATTCACTAGTTTGTTGATTCTTTAGATTTCATATGTGAGTGATATCATACAGTATTATAAATTTACTGAATTCATTTATTAGTTCTAACAGTTTTTTGGTAATTTCATTAGGATTTTCTACGTATTGTGTCTTGTCATCTGCAAACAATGACAGTTTTACTTCTTTTGCAATCTGAATTCCTTTTATTTCTTTTTCTTTTCTGACTGCTGTGGGTAGGACCTTCCAATACAATGTTGAATAAACGTGGGAAGACTGGGCCTCCTTACGTTAAGATCCATTACATCTTGTTTGTAATCTTCAAGGAAATGTCTTCTGCTTTTCATCACTGAGTGTGTGGTTGTCAGTTTGCCATTGTTGTTGTTGTTCAGTTGCTAAGTTGTGTCTGACCCTTTGCGATTCCATAAACTGCAGTGTGCCAGGCTTCCCTGTTCTTCACTCAGAGTTTGCTCAAACTCATACCCATTGTGTAGATGATGCCATCCAACCACCTCATCCTCTGTCACCCCCGTCTCCTCCTGCCCTCAATGTTTCCCCATGTATGGCCTTTATTATGTTGAGGTATGTTCCCTCTATACTGATCTTCTTTATAGTTTTTTAAGTGGAAACAGTGTCAGACTTTATTTTTTTGGGCTCCAAAATCACTGAAGATGATTGAAATTAAAAGACACTTACTCCTTGGAAGGAAAGTTATGACCAACCTAGACAGCATATTGAAAAGCAGAAACATTACTTTGCCAACAAAGGTCCGTCTAGTCAAGGCTATGGTTTTTCCAGTGGTCAAGTATGGATGTGAGAGTTGGACTGTGAAGAAAGCTGAGCACCAAAGAATTGATGCTTTTGAACTGTGGTGTTGGAGAAGACTCTTGAGAGTCCCTTGGACTGCAAGGAGATCCAACTAGTCCATTCTAAAGGAGATCAGTCCTGGGATTTCTTTGGAAGGAATGATGCTAAAGCTGAAACTCCAATACTTTGGCCACCTCATGCGAAGAATTGACTCATTGGAAAAGACCCTGATGCTGGGAAAGATTGAGGGCAGGAGGAGAAGGGGACAACAGAGGATGAGATGGCTGGATGGCATCACCGACTTGAAGGACATAAGTTTGAGTGAACTCTGGGAGTTGGTGATGGACAGGGAGGCCTGGCGTGCTGCGATTCATAGGGTTGCAAAGAGTAGGACATGACTGAGCAACTGAACTGAACTAAATCATAAATGAATGAGGACTTTTGTCAGAAGCTTTTTCTGGATCTATTGAGATGCTCATATGGTTCTTATGCTTTATATTTAATATGAGACACAGTATATGTGTATAACCAGTTGCTCCAACTTAACATATTGAATGGGTCCTACTCTCCTCTTTAAGTTAGCACTTTGCCCAAAATAAAACGATTATATTAATAAAGATTTATTTCTAGGTCTTCTATTCTTTACATTGCTGTATATATTTTTCCTATATAAATGTTACACATACTAATTACTTCACTTTTGTAGTATATCTTGAAATTTTTTAATGTGTGTGCTCCAATTTTGTGATTTTTCTTCAGGATTGTATGGGCTTCCTTGGTGGGTCAGATGGTAAGGAGTCTGCCTGCAATGCAGGAGACCCAAGTTCGAGACCTGGGTCAGCAAGGTCCCCTGGAGAAGAAAGCCCCATTCCAGTATTCTTGCGTGGAAAATCCCAAGGATAGAGGAGACTGGCAGTTATAGTCCATGGGGTCGCAAAGAGTTGGACACGAATGAGTGACTAATACTTCATGGCTGATCCAGACCATTCTCATTTCCATTCAGCTTTAGAATTGAATTATTTCCAAAGACAATGACCTTTACCCACACTTGGTGTATACTGTGTGGACTCGAATCTGCTCCCCTAAAGCCAAAACAGTGGCACCATGGCTATATTTGGTGGTTATAAACTGTGTTTAGGGGAGGTGATCACAAAGAACACATTAGAACATTCTTTTGTTTTTCACCAAAAACACTTGATGCAGTAGAACAGTGAAATATGTCTTTAAAGTATCAGAGGTTTTGGTACCAAGAATAGTATATTCTATGAAATTGTGATTTAAATGAAGGAGCCATGCAATGATGGTTTTCAAATTTGCAAGAAAGTTTTTTTTTCAGCTGGTATCTTACAAAGAAAGTCTTTCATCATTGCCCAGGTCATGTAATTTATTAATACTTTTAAATTCCATGTGATATAAATATTTATTTGAAGAAGTTCAGACATTACAAATATATACCAAGAAGTGGAATTTCTCTCCCTCTCAGTCCTTGCCTCCCCTCACACTTCCATTTTTATTTCAGTGACTATAAAAATATATATCATAAAAATTTAAAAACTATAGTGGATTCATCCTTTTGTACTTTGTTATACTTAATTTTTTCTAATTAATGACATTTCAAGAAAGTAATACAGATCTGTTTCATTTTTTCAGCCTTTTGAATATTGTTACATTTTACATAAAACCCCACAATTTTCTTATTTCCTATTAATAGAGTTTTAGGTTTTTGCCAATTTTTATCTGTTATAAACTGAGACTGACTAAATAAAATCTCAGTACTCAATATACACTTATGATAATATTCCTTCAGTTAGACACTTGAGTGCTAAAGTCTCTAGAATACAGTATTAAATCATATTTTAAACATACAGCTTTAGGGATAGATGGAGACAAGAAAGATTTCAACATTCCACTATGGAATGGATATTTTAAAGTCACCACTCTTGATTCTTGTTCTTTTAGGCCATTAACATTTTCAATTGTCTGTTAAAAAAAAAGAAATTGAAACTAAGCTACAGCAATGTAATGAAGGAAGGATAGAAAGATAAGAGAATTCTAAACTTGAAAACTTAGTAATTAAAAAAGAAGAAGTTTTGGAGGAGAAAAATAAGGGATTATGGAAGTCCTCAAATGAGAAAATTAGCTGAAATGCATCCCTCCATCCTCTTCTCCTTTCCCTCCTCTCCTTTCATTCTCCTTCTTTTAAACATTTTCAAAGACAGTCGGCAGCTACAAATTAAGAACTTTTTTTTTTTTTAGCATTATACTGAATTTGAAGGATTTTGGAGATAATTCTTAATAAAAGAGAGAAACTAGTTAAGGAAATCTATGTGGGAAAAGTGAAAGTTAATCGCTGTGTCCGACTCTTTGTGACCCATGGACAGTAGCCCGCCAGGCTCCTCTGTTCATGGAATTCTCCAGGCAAGAATGCTGGATTGGGTTGTCATTTCCTTCTCCAGGGGATCTTCCCAATTTAGGGACTGAGCCCAAGTCTCCTGCATTGCAGGAAGATTCTTTACTGTTTGAGCCATCCACCCAGTGTGGGAAAAGGATTAGGTTAAAGCAGCATTTGAAAGATGCAATGTGATGACTCTTTGTAGAAAAGAGGAGAAATAGTGGGGAAGAGTATCATGATTTAATCACAGGCAGAGCCAATTAATAGGCCATCAGCAAAGTATGTAAATGCTCACAATACCTTGCCCCACATGGGTTAAAAATGCTAATCTCCAAGAGCTTGCTTGATCACCAAGAGCCAGTAGAAACCAGATTTAAATGGGGATGATTCCTTTGTGTGTACATCAAGAGGGTGCTGCCTGGGGTTTCCTCCTGCCCACCAGCTTCCTCAGACCCTGTTTCAGGTCTTTGTTTCTTAGGCTGTAGATAAAAGGATTGAGCATGGAGGAGAGAACTGTGTAGACAATTGTTGCCATGTGGTCCCTGACGGTGTAGGTGGACACAGGCTGTAAATAGACATAGAAGATGCTTCCATAAAACAGTGTTACCACAGTGAGGTGAGACCCACATGTGGAGAAGGCTTTGCGTTTCCCAGAAGCTGAGGGAATTTTAAGAACTGCAATGAGGATTTGTATATAAGAGAAAGTAATGCATAGGAAAGGGGTCACTAAAATAAAAGATCCTTCTATCAATATCACAATTTCGTTGACAAATGTGGGGGAGCAGGACAATTTTATCAGAGGGCTGAGGTCACAGAGAAAGTTATGGATAATATTAGAGTCACAGAAGGTGAGCTGATTCAGCAGAAGTGTGTGTAGGAGTGAGTGGAAATGAGGCAACGAGCAGGAGAAGGCCACCAGCAGGACACAGCGGCGGTGGCTCATGATGGTGACATAGTGGAAGGGGTCACAGATGGCCACATAGCGGTCATAGGCCATGACTGCCAGAAGGCAGCTGTCAGTGTTGCCCAAGGCATATATAAAATACATCTGGGTCAGACATCCAGCATAGGAGATGGTCTTATGTGACAGGAAGTTCACCAGCATCCTGGGGACAATGGTTGTTGTGAAGCAAATGTCAGTGAAAGACAGGACACTCAAGAAGAAATACATGGGGGTGTGCAGTTGGGGGTCAGAACGGATGGCCAGGATGATGAGCAGGTTCCCTGTTATGGTGACCAGGTACATGATGAGGAAGAGGATGAAGAGTGGCTTCTGGTCCTCAGGCTGGGAGGAGAGTCCCAGGAGGATGAACTCAGAGACACTGCTGGTTTGGTTGAGTCTTTCCATTGACTCGGGTCTATTAATAGCTATATACAAGAAGGTTTATTATTTCACATGCTTCAATTCTGTATCCCAAATCATGAGAACCCAGCAGATCATTGTTCCCTCTATTTGGTCATCATTAGCCACTCTGCAGGGAAAGCTTGTTACCCTTATCGTTCTTGATGTGGTCCTTCCTTCCCAAATCCATGGGCTTGATAAGAACCTTATATTGCAAGCTGGAGGGACAGAAGAAGAGTTTTACTTAAAAAAATATTGAGGTGAACCTCTTTGATTCTAGTTCCTTCATTCCTATTCTGGAAAATTCCTATTTCCTTCTTGGGAACATAACAATAAAACAGATGTTTCTTTTGAGTTGTTCATTTTGTAGTTTGGGAGACAGATCATCAGCAGAGTAGGTAATATTATATCATGTAGGGATACATTTTTAAACAAAATACAAGAAGATGGAGGTGACTGGGGATTAGAGGGCATTTTAGATATTGAAGTCACAGAACACTCATTCCTTATCAAAGCAAATTCAGTTGGTATACTAGGTCTTGGGTGGAAATAACCATTTTTCAAAATAACCAACAGAGCTAATCTCAAAGGAATGTTGAATCCAGTACAATAGTGATTTTTCCTTTTGTCTGCACACAGAATGAGAGGCTCTCCCTCCTTAGCTCATGGGATATGAGCGTCAGTCTATGCAGATCTTCCCTCTTTGTAAAACCATTTTCCTTTTTTTAAACTCCTGTTGTAAATTACATTTGTATAGTATGGACATCCATTTTTGACTCTTCAATTTTTTCCTTAAAATTCCTCTTTCATATGTTTATCCAAAAATAACTGTGAGAAACATGTCTACATACATGTTTTTTTTTTTTTTGGTTGTATCTAGTGACCTAGCAATGGACATTAAAATAGCCTCTGTTTCTTACTACTGCAAAAGTTCTATAATGAGGGATTGTGCATCTACAAAGTACTCTAACAAAGTGCTTTAAATCAAGATTTCAGAGTCAGCGTATCCCCCTATATCTTGTGAATAGACATATCCCTTAGGGATTTTGATACATTTTGAGATGTTTGGGTATTTATACATTCTTAGCTACAGTAAAAATCTCAACATATATACTTTCATATCATATATGACATGAAACACACATATCATCAAAGTGTCTAAAATAATTTCTTTAGAGGCACCATATCCTTTCAGACATTTTGAATGCACATTGGTATAAAAGTACATTGATATATTATCATATTAATTAATAGAAAAAATAAGTAAGTGCTTACATTTTAGTTTTAAGTTACCCCAAGTTACTTCAGTTACTTCATGTGTGATATTGAGCAAAAGCATCCACATTCTCATGAGGGGTTAGTGAGATAGCACATTTCAAACACCTCAAGACAAGCATATTATGAACACTCAGGAGAAGCTGCTGATACTCATCAATCCCCATGTCACCCTCCCTCATCTTCTATTTCTAGAAGGTCTCAAAATCAACTCATTCACCTGTGTAAAATATCACATCCTGCACTGCCAAATTTTCAGGCTAATTTTATGATTTTGTAAGATTTTACGGAAGAAAGGAAAAGACCCTGATGCTTGGACAGATTGAGGGCAGGATGAGAAGCGGGTGACAGAGGATGAGATGGTTGGATGGCTTCACTGACTCAATGGACATGAGTTTGAGCAAACTCGGGGAGACAATGATGGACAGGAAAGCCTGGTGTGCTATAGTCCATGGGATTGCAAAGAATGAGACATGACTTAGTGACTGAACAACAGCAATGGAAGAAATATTTGTTTTGTTTCAGTGCATTGAGCTTTGAGTGGATCAGTAATTAAAGTTAATTAGAATAAACCAATATTTGTTGAAAATGTATTACATGTCAAGCTTATTATAGTCACCTCACTAAATTCCATAATAAGAAATTGGAAAGCACGTGTTATTAAATGGGAGAATGAGGCTTATAGAGGTGAAGCAATTTGCTCAAAGTCACTAAGGAATCGCAATCAGGATTTGGACGCATTCAGATTTCTGACTCACTTTAAGCTCATGCTTTCAAGCATTACGCTACCCCTCCCCTAGGTTTGGTATATTTATCATTTGTCACAGTCACCAACAATCAATCATGCACTATTTTCCTCATTTTGGCAATTTCCTAACATGAAATACCTCTTTATTGCCCTTTATCGACAAGCTTTCTTCTCCCATGTTCTGAATCTATCCTTGTAGTTGCAAGAGAGGTGATCTGGTTATCTTTGTTGCTGAGATGGTAGAATTTGAGTATTTGAATATTCATGATTAATTGACCAAAATCATGGGCTTTTATAACTGGGGTGTGTCTGGAGTGTGGAGTTGTGGCCATACAGTGACAGTACCCTGAAGACAAAAAATGGGGTTTGATTTGTCCTGCATCTCCTGCTCACAAGTTGGTTCTTGACATTTTAAGGATAACAAGGGAGACACCATGTCTGCAAAGCAGTTTATCACACACAAATCAAGATTGAAAGGTGAGTCATTTGTGAAAGGGCTGCCTGGGGGAATGTGGAATACAAAAATTAGTGGCAATTTGGTGAATTATTTAAATTGGATGCTCCAGGTCATAGATGTGAAGAACACCCAGGCTAGAAAAAAGGAGGAAGGTTTTGGATCTGAGAACCTGGGAGAATAGTTCTAAAAGCAGTGTAAGTGGATCAGAATAGGAATACAACAGTTTTTTTTTTCCCTCTTCTTTTCTGCTGAAGCACTTTGCTTTCACCAAAACTTATGTTATAGGTAGCCTAGAAGTCCAACTGGATGAACTTAAAACCAAATGCCACATGGAAGTTCTACTTGGACTTTATGACTTCTCAATCCATAAAATATTTGAAAGTATCCAAAGAGAAAAGAGTAAGATATTAAGCTGGGATAGAGTAGCCCAGTGGGTGGCCAGTTTCCTGAAGCTCACCTGCATGTCCAAATGCTTTTCTTTCATTCCCAACCTCTCCAGAAGCTGATCTGCACCATGTCTGTTCATCAGGTCATAGTTTGCTTCTCAGCCAAAGCTCAGCTTCCTCGTGTGTCTCCCATGGAATGGGAGACGCTCTGACTTAAGTAAGAGGACTCTCCTGATTGTGGAAGACTAGCCAGCTTCTCGTGAGTTTGGAGTATTCTCTGCTAGCCCCTGGGGTGCTTGTTAGGTTGAGGAAGTTGTGGTGTGATGACTTCTCAGGGAATTTCATCCTGGGATCTCTGTAGGCAGAGAAAGCACAAAGGGAATCAGAGCTAGCCCAGCTGACTTCAAGGGGACAGGGGACCCCTGAGGCTTCCTGTTTAGCTGTGGGACTAATCTCAGAGCTAATGAACCTCAGTGCACTGTCTCAAGGTCAGGCTTCAACTGTATTTTATCAAGGATAGGAAAATATTCAGGTGGGTGAATATTTTCATTTTATTGAAAATAGGTGTGGACCAAGGTGTATTCTAGAACCAGACAGATCATACATAAATGAATATGCAGAGTTTTCCAATTTTAAGGGGATCAATTGGTGAAGATCAATGGTGTGTATGTGCTTTCCAGTATCTGGGGAAGCATGTGGATTAGATTTTTTTTTAAGTGAGGGATTAGGCTACTGTGAATTTACATATGTTTAAAATCACAGGGTCAGGCAAATGTTGTCATATTTAGCAAAGGGGCTTTGAAAAACATGTATGTATTTAAGAGTTTAGGCTCAAATCAGTGATTTGAAGTTGTATTGAGGGAGAGGATATACTTATTAGAATGCTGGCCTACTCATTTAGGGGTTGCTTTTAACAAGAGACTTTGCCTCTATGAGCCTCAGTTTCTTCATCTGAAAAAGCAGGATAGCAGTTCTTTCTGGCACTAAAACCAGAAACAACATTTTCTTTTGAGCTTTATATAGATAATATTGTATATTTTGTTAAAAATCATCCACAAATATAGGAAAAACAACACATTCTGCTACTGCCCTCAGGGTAAACTACTGTCTCACACAAAACATCTGCGTCTTCTTCCTTACCTTTGAGTTGAGTGTAGAAAGTTTAATCTACTTACCAAGAGTAAATACTACTGAGGCAGAAACCCCTGGGTTTGAGTCATGCCTCCTGCACTTACTCTTCATGTGGCCTTCATCTTTCTTTTGTTTCCATTCATTCACCCAACAAATATTTAATTATTATTTTCCAGCTTTATTGAGATGATTTACATATAGCATTGTGTAAGTTAAAGGTATACAACACAGTTGTTTGAGACGTATTTATTAAGCACAATAATTACCACAATAATGTTAGTTAACACATCCATAACCTCACATAGCTACAACTTATTTGTTTTGGTGAGAACATTTTTTCTTGCACAACCTGGTAAATTTTCTTATTTTCCTTTTTAAAAAATCTTTTATTAGAGTATATTTGATTTACGATATTTCATTAGTCAGATGTAAGCAGAATGAATCAGTTACACATATACATATATCCACTCTGGTTTAGATTCTTTTCCCATATAGGCCACTACTGTGTGCTGAGTAGAGTTCTATGTACTATTGGTGGGAACTTTTAAATTTTTGTCCTCTTAGCAACTGTCTTTCTTTAAAAGAAATTTAAAAACTGAGGTACACTTGATGTGCAATGTGTTAAGTTCAAAGTGTACAACATAGTGATTCTCATTTTTAAAGATTGTACTCCATTTATAGTTATTATAAACTATTGGGTATATTATCTGTGCTGAACAATACATGCTTGTATAAATAGGTCATTGTTTTATATATGGTGGTTTGTACCTCTTAAACCTCTATCCCTATTTGCTCTGCCTCACTGTTAACCTAGAGTTTGTTCTCTATGTCGGCATTTTTTTTTTTTTTGCTATTTTCAATTGTTTCTTTTATTTCTACATTCTACATATAAGTGATATAATATAGTATTTGTCTTTCTCTGTTTTCTTTTTCTTAGGGGAAAATTGTTTTATTTAGTTTTCTTTTGTTTATTCAATGAAAGAGTCTTTCAATTCTATAGTGCTTGACAATTTTCAAAAGTTTCACATACATGATTTCATATAACCCCACAATTGCCCTTTTAAAAATTCCCTTCTCCTATGTTCCCCTGCATGGATCACAGCTTTGTCTTTGCAAAGGGTTTTGTGTGACTCAAAAAATTATTAAAGAGATGGAAATACCAGGCCACCTTACCTGTCTCCTGAGAAATTTGAAAGCAGGTCAAGAAGCAACAGTTAGAACCAGACATGGAACAGTAGACTGGTTTCAAACTGGGAAAGGAGTATGTCAAAACTGAATACTGTCACCCTGCTTATTTAACTTACATGCAGAGCCCATCATACAAAATGCCAGGCTGAATAAATCACAAGCTGGAATCAAGATTGGCAGGAGAAATGTCAACAACCTCAGCTATGCAGAGAATACCACTCTAATGGCAGAAAGTGAAGAGGAACTAAAGAGCCTCTTGATAAAGGTGAAAGAGGAGAGTGAAAAAGCTGGCTTGAAACTCAACATTCAAAAAGCTAAGATCTTGGCATCTGGTCCCATCTCATGGCAAATAGGGGGGGAAAAAGTGGAAGCAGTGATGGACTTTATTTTCCTGGGCTCCAAAATCATTGAGGATGATAACTCCAGGCATGAAATTAAAAGATGCTTGCTTTTTGGAAGGAAAGTTACAACAAACCTAGACAGCCTACTAAAAAACAGAGATGTAACTTTGTTGACACAGGTCTGTATAGTCAAAGCTATGGTTTTTCCAGTAGGCAGGTGTGAATGTGAGAACTGGACCGTAAAGAAGGCTGAGTGCCAAAGAATTGATGCTTTCAAGTTGTGGTGCTGGAGAGGACTCTTCAGAGTCCCTTGGATGGCAAGGAGATCAAAGCAGTCAATCCTAAAGGAATCAACACTGAATATTCATTGAAAGGATTGCTGAAGCTGAAGCTCCAAAACTTTGGCCACCTGATGAAAAGAGCTGACTCACTGGAAAAAACCCTAATGCTGGGAAAGATTGAAGGGAAAAGGAGAAGGGAGTGACAGAAGATGAGATGGTTAGATAGCCTCATCGACTCAAGGGACATGAATTTGAACAAACTCCAGGAAATAGTGGAGGCCAGAGGAGCCTGGCGTGCTGCAGTCCATGGGGTCGCCAAGAGTTGGACATGACTCAGTGACTGAACAACAACTAAAGGGAGGCAATCACATTATAATGACCTCTTGATTCTCACTGAAAACACTTGATGCAGTAGAACAATTAGATATGTCCTTAATGTTCCAGAAGTTTCGATACTTAGTATGCTGTATCCTGTCAAATTATGATTCAAGTGAAAGAGCCAAACAATGATGTTTTTCATATTTGCAAGCATCTAAAAAGTTTCTCTTCAGCTGGTATTTTACAGTCTTTCACCATTGCATTGGTCATTTGATTTATTAATAGATTTCAATTCCATGAGCTATCAATATTTATTTATACAAATTCAGATGAATGTGTGTAAAGAAGTGCAATTTCTCTCCCTCTGTGTCCCTCCCTAGCCTTACACTTCCATTCTTATTCCAGTGACTATGTAGATATATAACATATTATTTTGAAAACTAAAATGAATTCATACTTTCATACTCAGGTCTACTTAAAATTTCTATTTAATGATATTTCAAGAAAATAACAGAGATCTGCTTGATATTTTCTGCCTGCTGCATATTGTTATATTCGATAATTAATCACAATTAGTTTCTCCAGTCCTTATTGATAGGATTTTAGGTTTTTCCCAAATTTTTATCTGTTATAAAATTGATTGACTAAAATAAATTGTCTGGAATCAATATACACTTATGATATTAATAATATACCTTCAAGTTGGACTCAAGAGTTGGTGTTTCTAGAATACAGTTTAAATCATATATTTTAAACATGTAAGTTTAAGGATAGACAGAAGTAAGAAATGTTTCAATATACATACTATGCAATGGATAATTTTATGTTATCATTCATGATTCTCATTCTTTCTGGCCATTAGCATTTAGGAGTTGTGTGCTAAAAAAATATGAAACTGAAAAGATATAAAACCATAGAAATATAGTAAATCAGGAGAAAGATAAGAGAATAGAAGAAGTGAAAACTTAATAAGCCAAGAAAAAGTTTTGGAGAGAAAATTAAGGTGCTATTAAAGAGGGTGGGATGATTTGGGAGAATGGCATTGAAACATGTATAATATCATATATGAAATGAGTCACCAGTCCAGGTTCGATGCACGATACTGGATGCTTGGGGCTGGTGCACCGGGACGACCCAGAGGGATGGTACGAGGAGGGAGGAGGGAAGAGGGAGGGGGGTTCAGGATGGGGAACATGTGTATACCTGTGGCAGATTCAGGTTGATATATGGCAAAACCAATACAATAATGTAAAGTTAAAAAATAAAAGAAAAGAAAAAAAAATAAAAATAAAAAGTATACATGTAAGATTACATTTATGGGGACCTGTAAATGTTTAGGAATGTGCCAACTTTAATGAGAAGTGTAATTTAATGTTTTCAGATGTTGATATTTGAATAAAATCTCTATAAATGCAAAAAAATCCTGATATTGAGATAATTAAGTAAAATTTACTCCATCTTCTCCTTTTCCTTTTCTCCATTCATTATCTCCTCTTTCAAACATTTACAAAGACAATCAGCAGCTATAAATTAAGTAATTAGTTTTAGCAATTTACTGAAATTGAAGAATTTTGGAGGATAATTATTGATAAAAGACAGAAATTAGTCCAGGAAATATCTGTGAGAAAAGGCTTATCTCAAAGCAATATTTCTAAGATGCAATGTGATGAATTTTCATAGAAAAGAGGAGAAATGGTGAGGGGGTGTATCATGATTTAAGCTGAGGCAGAGCCAATTGATGGGTCTTCATCAATGGATATAATTGACCACAATTCCTGTTCTCACATGGGTTAAAAATGCTAACCTCCAAGAGCTTGCTTGATCACCAAAAGCCAATAGAAACCAGATTCAAATGGGGAAGATTCCCTTGTGTGTTCATCAAGGGGGTGCTGCCTGAGGTTTCCTCCTGCCCACCAGCTTCCTCAGACCCTGTTTCAGGTCTTTGTTTCTTAGGCTGTAGATAAAAGGATTGAGCAAGGAGGACAGAACTGTGTAGACAATTGTTGCCACGTGGTCCCTGACAGTGTAGGTGGACACAGGCTATAAATAGACATAGAAGATGCTTCCATAAAACAGTGTTACCACAGTGAGGTGCGAACCACACGTGGAGAAGGCTTTGCGTTTCCCAGAAGTTGAGGGAATTTTGAGAATTGCAATGAGGATCCGTATATAAGAGAAAGTAATGAATAGAAAGGGGGTCACCAAAAGAACAGGTCCTTCTGTCATTATCACAATTTCATTGATTAATGTGGGGGAGCAGGACAATTTCATCAGAGGGCTGAGGTCACAGAGAAAATGATGGATAATATTGGAGTCACAGAAGGTGAGCTGATTCAGCAGAAGTACATGTAGGAGTGAGTGGAAATGAGGCAACGAGCAGGAGAAGGCCACCAGCAGGACACAGCGGTCATGGCTCATGGTGGTGACATAGTGGAAGGGGTCACAGATGGCCACATAGCGGTCAAAGGCCATGACTGCCAGAAGGCAGCTGTCAGTGTTGCCCAGAGCATATATAAAATACATCTGGGTAAGGCACCCAGCATAGGTGATGGTCTTATGTGACAGGAAGTTCACCAGCATCCTGGGGACAATGGTTGTTGTGAAGCAAATGTCAGTGAAAGACAGGACACTCAAGAAGAAATACATGGGGGTGTGCAGTTGGGGGTCAGAGCGGATGGCCAGGATGATGAGCAGGTTCCCTGTTATGGTGACCAGGTATATGATGAGGAAGAGGATGAAGAGTGGCTTCTGGTCCTGAGGTCGGGAGGAGAGTCCCAGGAGGATGAACTCAGAGACACTGCTGGTTTGGTTGAGTCTTTCCATTGGCTTGGGTCTGGTTAAATACAAGACATTCTGTTATTTCACATCTTACCATTCCATAGCCCAAATCATGATAAGTCTTTGTTTCCTCTATTTGGTCATCATTACCAGCTATTCAAGCCATGTCACTCTCATGGTTCTTGATGTGGACCTCCCTTCCCAAACCCATGGGCATCATAAGTGCTTTATGTTAAAAGTTGGAGGGAGAGAATAAGAGCTTTCCTTTAGAAGTCATCAGAGGTGGACTTCTCTGATTCAAGTTCCTTAGATCCCAATCTGGGGAAAGCACTGTTTCCCTACTGGGAACATAGCAATTCAACTGAGAAATATTTGCCTTTTGTGCCATTCATGTTGTAGTTTGGGTGACAGATCAACAAACAGAATATGTAAAATAATATTATGAAAAAACTCTACATCTGCAGAGTGTTTTAAAAAAGTGTTTTATGTCAACTTCTTAGAGTCAGCATATTCATCCTTGCCTTTTCTATAGACACATTCCATAAGAATTTCAATCATTTTTAGATATTGGTTATTTATAGATGCTTGGTTACCATAAAAATCTCTACAGTGAACATACTGTATCAACAAAGTGTTTAAAATCATTTTTTTTAGAGGCAGCACACTCTCACACATTTTGAACATACATTGGTATACTGTGCGTGCATGCTCAGTCGCTTCAGTAGCATCTGACTCTTTGAGGCACTGTAGACTATAGCCTGCCAGGCTCCTCCATCCGTAGGGTTCTCCAGGCAAGAGTATTGGAGTGGGTTGCCATTTCCTTCTCTGTTGGCATAGTATGTTGATGCATTAATATATTCATTGAACAAATAGATACTTACACTTTAGTTGTAAGCTACTAAACAGTTTTTATTTTTTTTATAAATTTGTGTTTATTTGAGAAAATCTGATTTATTTTATTTTTTTAATATAAATTTATTTTTTTAATTGGAGGTTAATTACTTTAAAATATTGTATTGGTTTTGCCATATATCAACATGAATCCGCCACGGGTGTACACATGTTCCCCATCCCGAACCCCCCACCTCCCCTGTACAATCCCTCTGGGTTGTCCCAGTGCACCAGCCCCAAGAAACCAGTATCATGCATCGAACTTGGACTGGTGATTCATTTCATATATGATATCATACATGTTTCAATGCCATTCTCCCTAATCATCCCACCCTCTCCCTCTCCCACAGAGTCCAAAAGACTGTTCTATACATCTGTGTCTCTTTTGCTGTCTCACATACAGAGTTATCGTTACCATCTTTCTAAATTCCATATATATGTGTTAGTATACTGTATTAGGGTTCTTCTTTCTGGCTTACTTCACTCTGTACAATAGGCTCCAGTTTCATCCACCTCATTAGAACGGATTCAAATGTATTCTTTTTAATGGCTGAGTAATATTCCATTGTGTATATGTACCACAGCTTTCTTATCCATTCATCTGCTGATGGACATCTAGGTTGCTTCCATGTCCTAGCTATTATAAACAGCACTGCGATGAACATTGGGGTACACGTGTCTCTTTCAGTTCTGGTTTCCTCAGTGTGTATGCCCAGCAGTGGGATTGCTGGATCATAAGGCAGTTCTATTTCCAGTTTTTTAAGGAAATATCCACACTGTTCTCCATAGTGGCTGTACTAGTTTGCATTCCCACCAACAGTGTAAGAGGGTTCCCTTTTCTCCACACCCTCTCCAGCATTTATTGCTTGTAGACTTGGATCGCAGCCATTCTGACTGGTGTGAAATGGTACCTCATTATGGTTTCGATTTGCATTTCTCTGATAATGAGTTTTTAAACCTCACTTACTTCATATGTAATATTGGACACAAATATCTACATTCTCATGAAAGTTTAGTAAGAGAAGGCAGTTAAAACACTTGAAACAAAGACAAGCATATTGTAAACATCCAAGAGAAGATGTTGGTACTCATCAATCCCTGTGTCATAGTTCCTTATGTGCTATTTCCAGATGCTCTCATAATCAGTTAATTCACGTGTATAAAATACCACATTCTTCATCATTGAATTGTCAGGCTAATTTCAGGATTTTCCAAGATTTTATAGAACACCTTGCTTATGCCTTGAGCCTTGAGTGAATTAGTAGAGTTAATAATAATACCTAATTATTTATTGAAAAGTTATTACATGCCACATTTATGCTAAGCACCTCACTACATCCCCCAAAAAGAGGAATTGAGAGGCATGTGTTTTTATCAGGAGACTGAGGCTTATGGAGGTGAAGTGGTTTGCCCAAGGTCATGAAGGAAGTGAGTAGGAATCAGGATTTGAATTCTACTCTGATTTCAGTCTCAGTCTAAGCTCATGCTCCCAAGCAGTATGCTACCCTTCTCTAGTTTTGGTATACTTATTATCTGTCACAATTTGGCACACGCACTGTTTTCCTCATTTTGAAAATTCCCTACATGAATTATCCTTCTACCCTTTTAAACTGACAAGTCTTTCTTCCTCCATGTTCTTATAGTCACAAGAGAGTTGACCTACCTTTCTGTGTTGAAGAGATGGTGGAATTTGAAAATTGGAATATCCTTGATTAAAGGGCCCAGGTGAGTCAGAAATAATTAGCCATGCTTGGCTGGGGTGTGCCTGGTGTGTGGAGCTGTGACTGTGCCATGGACAGTACCCTGAAGACAAAAAGTATGGATTTGATTTATCTTGCATCACCTGCTCACAAGCTGATTCCTAATGTTTTATAAATAGGGAATATCATGTGCATGAGGAAGTTTATCACACACAGATCAGTATTCAAAAATGAGTCACTTGTGAAAGGTCTTCCTGGGCAATGTGGAATATTAAAAATCAGTGGTGATCTGGTGAATTATGAGATTGGAGCCTCCAGGTTGTAGATGTGAGGAACACCCAGGCTGATGACTAGAAAGAGAGGAAGGTTTTGGATCTGAGAATCAGGAAGATTAGCTCTAAAAGGACAGGGTGTATGAATGATGCTGGGAATACAACTCTTTCTTTCCTCTTATTTCTATTGAAGGATTTTGCTTCCACCAAAACATATGGTATAGGTGCCTAGAAGTCCAACTGGATGGATTTAAAACCAAGTGACATATGGAAATGTTAGTTGGATCTTATGACTTCCCAATCCATGAAATATTTGAAAGTATCAGGGAAAAAAGTAAGGTACCAAACTGGGTTGGAGTAGCCAAGTGAGTGGCCAGCTTCTGCAGCTCACCTCCACGTCCAGATGCTTTTCTTTCCTTCCCAGCCACTCCAGAAGATGATGTGTACCACATCTGTTCATCGGGTCAAATCTGCTTCTCAGTCAAAGTTCAGCTTCTGCATGTGTCTTCCGTGTACTTCTGGGCTGACTGACAAGGAGAGAAGTAGGGATGGAGGAGGAGCTGACACACTACTCCAAAGGGATAACACATTTCCCTTTCCTGACCTCAACCCCCATTTCTTCCCTAACGCCTGGTCCCTAGCATGATGCTGCTCCTCCCAGCTCCAGATCTCAGAAGGCAGAGATGGTCTGACTCAAGTGGGAGGACTCTCCTGATTGTGGAAGCCCAGCCAGCTTCTCATGAGTCTGAGATCTGCTCTGCTGGTCTCTGGGGCATTTATTAGGCTGAGGGAGTTGTGATGTGAGCACCTCTCAGAGGAGTTTGTCCTTGAATCTCTGTAGGCAGAGAAAGCAAATGGGAATCACAGCCAGCACTGCTGACTCCAAGAGGACAGGGGACCCCTGAGGCTTCCTGTTAAGATGTTGGCACTAATCTCAGAGTTTCTGAACCTCAGTACATCATCTCAAGACTATGCTTCAGTTTCCCCAATATGGGCTATCATGAGTGGACAAATATTCATATGAGTGAGTACTTTTGTTTCAGGGGATTCAGGTATGGACCAAGGTGTAGTCTAGATCTGGCAGATCATAAGTCAATGTGGGAACATTGTACTTTTCAGGGGATTCAGTTGAGGGAGATCAATGGTGTGTATGTGCTTGCCAGTGTCTGGGGTGCATGTGGATTAGATTTTTTCTGTGTGGGATTAGGTTAATAATAATGTATTTTTAATGCACAGGGTCAGGCAAATTTATTGTCATATTTAACAAAGGAGCTTTTGGAAAAAATGTATGTATTTCAGAGTTCAGGTGGTATGAATACAAAATAGAATATTACTCAGCCAGAAAAAAGGAAATCTTGGCTCTGGCAACAACATGGATGGACCTGGAGCAGTGTTTTGAGGTTAAGTTCTTTGTTTAATTTTTTTAAAATTGAGGTATGGTTGATATACAATATTATGTAAGTTCGGGTATCCAACATAGTGAGTCCCAATTTTTAAAGGTTATACTCCATTTATAGTTATTATACAATATTGGGTATATTTTCTGTGCTGAACAATATGTCCCTGTAGGTTATTTATTTTCTACATAGTGGTTTGTACCTCTTAATTCTCTACCCCTATCTTGTCTCTTCCCTCTCTCTTTGCCTACTGCTAATCTATAGTTTGGTGTATGTGTCTACGAGTCTGTCTTTTTTAACATTTTCATTAGTTTGTCTTTTAATAGTCTATATATAAGTGATATCATATAGTATTTGTCTCTGTTTTTTTTTTTAGGGGAAATTGTTTTATTTAGTGTTTTGTTTTTATTCAATGAAAGATTCTTTAAATTCTATGTGCCTTACAACTTTTAAAAGTTTCACTTCACAATTTCATATAATCCCACAGTAACCCTTTTTAACAAGTTCCATACCCCGGTGTTTCCCCTCCCCTTCTCCTTCTCCCCGCTGGTAACTACTAGTTCTTTCTATATAGCTGTGAGTCTGTAATCATTTGTTCCATGCAAAGTTATTATAATACTATTGACCTTATTTCTTAAGATGTACATTGCTGCTGCTAAGTCGCTTCAGTCGTGTCCGACTCTGTACGACCCCATAGACGGCAGCTCACGAGACTCCCCCGTCCCTGGGATTCTCCAGGCAAGAATACTGGAGTTGGTTGCCATTTCCTTCTCCAAGATGTACATTACATCTCCACAACTTATTTATTTATAACTGGAAGTTTGTATCTTTTAGTTTCCTTTAATTATACCCTCTCCCCTCCAAAGTCCATCTCCTCTGGCTACCACCCATCTCTTCCCTGTACGTGTGAGGCTTTTCATTTTGTTTTGCTTGTTTTGTTTTTCAGATTCCACATTGAAGTGAGATCATATGATATTTTTCTTTCTCTACGTGATTATTTCACTTAGCATCATACCCTCTAAGTTCATCCATGTTGTTGCATGAGTAAAATTCATGTTGTATGCATGAGTAATATGGCTGAGTAATATTCTATTTTGTATGCATACCACATTGTTAAAATCTATTTATCTACTTATGGATACTTAATTAGCTTTCATACTTTCTCTAGGTACACAATGCTTCAGTGAACGTTAGGGTGCACTTTCTTTTTTTTCAATTACTGTGTTTGTTTTCCTCAAGTAAATGCTCAGAAGTGAAACTGCTGGATCATGTGGCAGTTCTATTTTTAACTCTTTGAGTTCCTTCCAGTATAATTTTCCACCCAATTTAAGTCTGTTGTAGTTAAAAGACCAGTTAGATTCCAACATACAGGGTGGAGGACCAAACATGTCTCTCTTGTACTCAGGTGCCTGCTTTAACCAAGGTGTCATCCTGGTTACAGAAACATAAAGCAGCAGCTGCTCTCTGACAGTCTCAGTATGTCACTGATGTTCAAAGGCAGGTGCCCTGTCTTAGTGCTACAGCAAATGTAACAGCAATATGTGTGATATTACTAAAGTGATAATCCGAACTTACTATTGTCTAGGCAGGTCTTTAAGAAACTCATTGATATCTTCTCTCTAAATTATATGCAAAATGTCTCAGGAAATTATTATAGTTTGGCTTTGGCCCAATACTTCATCTCCTGGAAAAATGAACCCTGGAAACATCCTGTATTGGCCCTCACTCAGCACTACATGTGAGAGAGGCAGTTAAAAACACTACATTCTTGCTTTGAGGTAGTTTTGCAAGAAAGGAATATTGAATCCCTTTCCTGCCTTTATTTTTCATCAGGTGATCTCACTCTAGCTGCCTTAGTTCTCCCACTTTTTCCAATTACTAGCTGTCCTAAAACTAAGATCATGGCATCTGGTCCCATCACTTCATGGGAAATAGATGGGGAAACAGTGGCTGACTTTATTTTTGGGGGCTCCAAAATCACTGCAGATGGTGACTGCAGCCATGAAATTAAAAGACTGTTACTCCTTGGAAGGAAAGTTATGACCAACCTAGATAGCATATTGAAAAGCAGAGACATTACTTTGCCAACAAAGGTCCGTCTAGTCAAGGCTATGGTTTTTCCTGTGGTCATGTATGGATGTGAGTTGGACTGTGAAGAAGGCTGAGCACAGAAGAATTGATGCTTTTGACCTGTGGTGTTGGAGAAGACTCTTGAGAGTCCCTTGGACTGCAAGGAGATCCAACCAGTCTATTCGGAAGGAGATCAGCCCTGGGATTTCTTTGGAGGGAATGATGCTGAAGCTGAAACTCCAGTACTTTGGCCACCTCATGCAAAGAGTTGACTCATTGGAAAAGACTCTGATGCTGGGAGGGATTGGGGGCAGGAGGAGAAGGGGACGAAAGAAGGTGAGATGGCTGGATGGCATCACTGACTCGATGGACTTGAGTCTGAGTGAACTCCAGGAGTTGGTGATGGACAGGGAGGCCTGACGTACTGCGATTCATGGGGTCGCAAAGAGTCAGACATGACTGATTGACTGAACTGACTGAGACGAAGGCATGCTCCAGAACATTTTTCCTTTAGAAGTAGGCACAGTCAAAATTTGTTGTTGTTCAGTTGCTAAGTCATGTCTGACTCTTGGAGACCCCATAGATTGTAGCATACCAGGCTCCTCTGTTCTTTATTATCTCCTGGAGTTTGCTCAAATTCGTGTCCGTTGTGTCAGTGATGCTAACTATCTCATCCTCTGCTGACCGCTTCTCCTCTTGCCCTCAATCTTTCCCAGAATCGGGGCCTTTTCCAATGAGTCAGCTCTTCACATCAGGTAGCCAAAGTATTGGAGCTTCAGCTTCAGCACCAGTCCTTCCAATGAATATTCAGAGTTGATTTCTTTTAGGATCAATTGGTTTGATCTCCTTGCTGTCCAAGGGTCTCTCAAGAGTCTTCTCCAGCACCACAGTTCAAAAGCATCAATTCTTTGGTATTCAGCCTTCTTTATGATCCAACTCTCACATCCATATGTGATTTCTGGAAAAACCATAGCTTTGACTATACAGACCTTTGTAGGCAAACTGGTTGGAATTAAATAGAATTCTCAGCAGCACTGTCTCCTTTGGTATGGACATATACATAGTACCCTTCACTTAAATCAATTGGATTCCGAAGACAAAGAGTAAACTGGTGAATGTATTAGTTGCTCAGTTGTGTCCAACTCTTTGAGACCCCATGAAACTTCATTTAGCCCACCAGGCTCTTCTGTCCATGAAATTCAACAGAGTAGGATACTGGAGTGGGTTGCCATACCCTTCTCCAGGGATCTTCCCAGGATCGAACCTGGGTATCCTTCATTGCAGGTAGATTTTTTACCCTCTGAACCACCACACGAGACAAAGAGAAAATTGGTGAGTTGAAGGTAAATTTTGTGAGGTGAAGGGTAACATTACCCTTGACCCTCTCATTCCCTTGTATTCAGATGAAGCGCACATTCAGCTGGTATTAATCGTTATTGTGCACCAGTGATGAATCATCCCCAAAGCCTTTGCTTATTATCTCCAGGTTCCAGGCTTTTTTTTTTTTTTAATTGATACATAATTTTTAGTTAGTACAATGACAAATCTTATGTGTACAGCATTTTACTGATGACTTGGTCATCTTTTTCTCGTTGATGACCATTTAATTTGTGTTTAGTTTTTCCTAACATAAAATACTATGAATATTTTTGAGTTTTTAATAAACATAAAGTATTTTTATGTTTATAAGAATTTCCATACTGCTTTCCAAAGTGATTGTGTAATTTTATATTACCAGTCACTGCCTCTAGGTCATGAGGTTATGGTAATTTTAAAATTTTTACTTAAAAATTTTTGTATTATATTTTTT
>NW_011491938.1:4403-5822 GCF_000754665.1 Bison bison bison | reverse complement strand
TCAGGTACGGATAAATTTTGTTAAGCAAGTAGAGCAACCTAAGAGAATGGAGCTGACTGGGGAGTGGAGATGGAGGTATTTTAGATAGGGAAGTCAGAGAGCCCTCATTTTTTATTAAAGCAAATTCTGTTGCATAATTCTAAAGTTTTTCTTTGCAGTGTTTTGGATAGAATAAGAGCATTTGTGAAAATAATCAACAGGGCAAATCTAGGAAGAACGGTAAATGTAGTTCAACAGCATTTTTTCCTCCTCTTGGCAGAGAATGAGAGGTTCATCCTTCTTAGTTCATGGGATGCTATCATCACCAGCCTGTGCAAGTTGTATATAATTTTTCCTTTCTTTAATTCTCCTGTCCTAAATCTCATGTGTACAGGATGGGCATCCTTTGTTGATTATTCAATTCATGTTTAAAAATTCCTCTTTCATATGTTTATTTAAAAATATATGAGAAACATTTATATACATTTTTTTCAATCATATCCAGTTGTCCAACAGTGGATATTGAAAAAGCCTGTTTCTTGGTGCTGTAAAAAACTAGGTAATGAGAGATCTTACACTAGCAAAGTGCTTTTAATAAAATTTTTAGAGTCAGCACATCCACCCATGCCTTGTGAATAGACATATTCCATAGGGATTTGTAAGCATTTTGAGATATTGGTTATATATTTTTGGTTACTGTAAAAATCTCCACAATACACACTTACATTATCCCTCACTGTCAAATTGTCAGGCTAATTTCAGGTTTTACAAAATTTTATGGAAGAAATGTTTGTTTAGGCATTTAGCTTTGAGTGAATCAATAATTATTACTTAAAGCTCAATGCATAACAAATATTACTTCCATAAAATCTTGTAAAAACCTTAATACGTCCTGATGGCTCAGTGGGTAATGAATCCTCCTGCAATGCAGGAGACACAGGAGACGCAGGTTTGATCTGTAGTTTGGAAGATCCCCTGGAGAAGTAAATGGCAACCCCCTCCAGCACTCTTGCCTGAAAAATTCCATGGACAGAGCAACTTGGGGGGCTACAGTCCAAAGTGTGCAGAGTCAACACAGCTGAGTGACTAAGCAAGAAAATGAAGTCAATATTGCTATTAATCAATATTTATTGAAAGTTTTCGATATCGTGCTTATGCTAAACATCTCACTAAACCCCACAATAAAGAATTGGGAGACATGTGTTGTCATCAGGTGCCTGAGTTTTATGGAAATGAAGCAATTTGCCCAAGGTTACTAAAGGTAGTAAATAGCCATCAGGATTTGAACCCCACTCTGATTTCAGACTCACTTTAAGCATATGCTCTCAAGCATTGTGCTAAATCTCTTCTAGCTTTGGTATATTAATTTTCTGTTGCAATCAGGCAAGGTTCTGTTTTCTCATTTTGATAATTTCCTACATGAATTACCCTTCTATTCCC
>NW_011491938.1:0-599 GCF_000754665.1 Bison bison bison | reverse complement strand
TCATGTCCTGGGTACAGTCTGGTCATCAAGCAGTTAACTTCTCCACCTGGTATTCTAGTATCTATAAGACAGCTCCCAGGATATGGCTCAGAATATTATCTACAGCCCTTGAGAAAGCACTAAAGGTCCTTGACTTTAGTTCAAGCTTAATGACCACGTTATTATTATTTGGTCTCCTTTGACTGTTTTCCTTTGTTTCTGCAGTTCTTCTCTGATTAAACTTATTCTTTGACAAAAGGCAGGCAGAGGACATGATGGTCGTGGGGGTGGGCACCCCCCAAAAGTAGCAGCCTGCTCTGTGTCGTGCACACCACATCTTTGTTTAATCTATTCATCTACTGATGAGCACTTAGTGAGCTTTCATACCCTCTTTATTGTAAATAATGCTTCAATGAACAACAGGGTGCATTTTTTTGGATTAGTGTTTTTCTTTAATTCAGGTAAATATCCAGAAGTGAAACTGCTGGATCATTTAGCAGTTCCATTTTAACTTTGTAAATTCCTTCCAGTATAGTTTTCCATCCACATTCAAATCTGGTGTAGTTAAAAGACCAAATTAGATTCCAATGTGTCAGGCAGAGGACAGTAATGTGTCTCTC
>NW_011491937.1:7122-7927 GCF_000754665.1 Bison bison bison | reverse complement strand
GCTATACAGCACCATTGATAAAACATCTACATTAAAGATGAAAAGTTTCTCTACAGTGAGGGTCACTCAGAGAGGTTCACAGGGTTACATGGAGAAGAGAAGAGGGAGGAGGGAGTTAGAGGTGACCCAAATGAGATGAGGTGAATCAATAGTGGAGAGAGTGGGCTAGCCAGTAGTCACTTCCTTATGTGCACTCCACAACTGGACCACTCAGAGATGTTCACGGGGTTATACAGAGAAGAGAAGAAGGAGGAAGGTAACAGAGGTGGCCAGAAGGATAAAAGGGGGGAATGAAAAGGAGGGAGACAGATCCAGCCAGTAATCAGTTCCCTAAGTGTTCTCCACCGTCTGGAACACACAGAAATTCACAGAGTTGGGTAGAGTAGAGAGGGGTTAGGGCGGAGACACAGGCGACCTGGTGGAGAAAAAGGAGAGTCCAAAGGGAGAGAGAGCAGTCAAGCCAGTAATCTCACTCCCTAGTGAAAAATGGGTCCTGAAGATTGGGTCCTTAAAGGTACAAAATTGGTAACAAATACATAAAAGCAAAAATTAAAAATCTAGAGTAGAGTTTGGAATTTCAAAAATACGATGTTAAAGAAAAGAAGAAGGAAAAGAAAGAGAGAAAAAACGAACAAACAAAAACAAACAAGGTTGCGAAAATTATAAAGAAAGTACAGGTACAAAATTGATAACTAATACCAGAAAGCAAAAATTAAAAATCTAGAGTAGAGTTTGGAATTTCAAAAATATGATGTTAAAGAAAAGAAGAAGGAGAAGAAGAAAAATAAAGAGAGAAAACAAACAA
>NW_011491937.1:6343-7022 GCF_000754665.1 Bison bison bison | reverse complement strand
TATTTCTTTATTCGTTTTTCTTTTATCCTCTCTGATTCATTTATTTCTACCATTCTATCTTCTAATTCACTAATCCTGTCTTCTGCCTCTGTTATTCTACTATTTGTTGCCTCCAGAGTGTTTTTAATTTCACTTATTGCATTATTCATTATATATTGACTCTGTTTTATTTCTTCTAGGTCCTTGTTAAACCTTTCTTGCATCTTCTCAATCCTTGTCTCCAGGCTATTTATCTGTGATTCCATTTTAGTTTCAAGATTTTGGATCAATTTCACTATCATTATTCGGAATTCTTTATCAGGTAGATTCCCTATCTCTTCCTCTTTTGTTTGGTTTGGTGGGCATTTATCCTGTTCCTTTATCTGCTGAGTATTCCTCTGTCTCTTCATCTTGTTTAAATTGCTGAGTTTGGGGTGTCCTTTCTGTATTCTGGCAGTTTGTGGAGTTCTCTTTATTGTGGCATTTCCTCACTGTGTGTGGGTTTGTACAGATGGCTTGTCAAGGATTTCTGGTTAGGGAAGCTTGTGTCGGTGTTCTGGTGGGTGGAGCTGTATTTCTTCTCTCTGGAGTGCAATGAAATGTCCAGTAATGGGTTATGAGATGTCTATAGTTTTGGGGTGACTTTGGGCAGCCTGTATCTTGAAGCTCAGGGCTGTGTTCCTTTGTTGCTGGAGAATTT
>NW_011491937.1:5972-6243 GCF_000754665.1 Bison bison bison | reverse complement strand
CTCAGCTTTTGCTTGTCTGAAAAGCTTTTGATTTCTCCTTCATACTTGAATGAGATCCTTGCTGGGTACAATAATCTGGGCTGTACATTATTTTCTTTCATCATTTTAAGTATGTCTTGCCATTCCCTCCTGGCTTGAAGAGTTTCTATTGAAAGATCAGCTGTTATCCTTACGGGAATTCCCTTGTGTGTTATTTGTTGTTTTTCCCTTGCTGCTTTTAATATTTGTTCTTTGTGTTTGATCTTTGTTAATTTGATTAATATGTGTCTTG
>NW_011491937.1:1940-3296 GCF_000754665.1 Bison bison bison | reverse complement strand
CTGCCCCTCCAGTTTCATATGCCTGTTTCAAATCCAGGTTGTCACATGTACACCTGATCTGCTGGTTACTCATGATTCATTCAGTTCAGTCATTCTGTCATGTCCGATTCTTGGAGATCCCATAGACTGCAGCACGCCAGGCCTCCCTGTCCATCACCAACTCCCGGAGTTTACTCAAACTCAAGTCCATTGAGTCGGTGATGCCATCCAACCATCTCATCCTCTGTCGTCCCCTTCTCCTCCCGCCTTCAATCTTTCCCAGTATCAGGGCCTTTTCCAATGAGTCGGTTCCTTGCATCAGGTGGTAAAGTGTTGGGGTTTCAGCTTCAGAATCAGTGCTTTCAATGAATATTGAGGACCGATCTCCTTTAGGATGGACTGGCTTGATGTCCTTGCAGTCCAAGGATTCTCAAGAGTCTTCTCCAACACCACAGTACAAAAGCATCAATTCTTCAGCAGTCAGCTTTCTTTATGGTCCAACTCTCACATCCATACATGACTACTGGAAAAAACATGGCTTTGACTAGACAGACCTTTGTCGGCAAAGTAATGACTCTGCTTTTAAATATGCTGTCTAGGCTGGTCATAACTTTCCTGCCAAGAAGTAAGTGTCTTTTAATTTCATGGCTGCAATCTCCATATTCAGTGATTTTGGAGCCCCCCAAAATAAAGTCTGCCACTGTTTCTACTGTTTCCCCATATGTTTTCCTTGAAGTGATGGGACTGGATGCCATGATCTTAGTTTTCTGAATGCTGAGTTTTAAGCCAACTTTATCACTTTCCACTTTCACTTTCATCAAGAGGCTCTTTAGTTCTTCACTTTCTGCCATAAGGGTGGTGTCATCTGCGTATCTGAGGTTATTGATATTTGTCCCAGCAATCTTGATTACAACTTGTGCTTCATCCAGTCCAGCATTTCTCGTGATATACTAGGCATATAAGTTAAATAAGCAGGGTACAATATGCAGGCTTGATGTAGCTCTTTCCCGATTTGGAACAGTCTGTTATTCCATGTCCAGTTCTAACTGTTGCTTGCTGTTCTGCAGACAGATTTCTCAAGAGGCAGGTCAGGTGGTCTGCTATTCCCATCTCTTTAAGAGTTTTCCAGAGTTTGTTGTGATCCACACGGTGAAAGGCTTTCCCATGGTCAATAAAGCAGAAGTAGATGTTTTTCTGGAATTCTCTTGCTTTTTCGGTGATCCAACAGATGTTGGCAATTTGATCTCTGCTTCCTCTGCCTTTTCTAAATCCAGCTTGAACATCTGGAAGTTCACAGTTCACGTATTGCTGAAGCCTGGCTTGGAGAATTTTGAGCATTACTTTACTAGTGTGTGAGAAGAGTGCAATTGTGCAGTA
>NW_011491937.1:0-1840 GCF_000754665.1 Bison bison bison | reverse complement strand
CGGATGCAGGCGTCTGCGCTGCTTCTCCACTGAGGGAGTTACTGTAGGGCTCGCAATCTGTTGAGTTTTAATTGTTTATTATTTTTTCTTCCCTGTTATGTTGCCCTCTGTGCTTCCAAAGCTCGGCACAGATTCGGCAGTGAGAAGGTTTCCTGGTGTTTGGAAACTTCTCTCTTTTTAAGATTCCCTTCCCGGGACGGAACTCCGTCCCTCCCTCTTTTGTCTCTTTTTTTTGTTTTTAATATTTTTTCCTACCTCCTTTCGAAGAGTTGGGTTGCTTTTCTGGGTGCCTGATGTCCTCTGCTGGCATTCAGAAGTTGTTTTGTGGACTTTACTCGACGTTTAAATGCTCTTTTGATGAATTTGTGGGGGAGAAAGTGTTCTCCCCGTCGTACTCCTCCGCCATCTTGGCTCCTCTCCTCCACTGTAAAATTTAAAAGGAAGCAGACATTTCAAGGAAGGCAAGGGTACCTTGAAAAAGAACAGTGTGTGAGGCCTGGCTCTGCAAGTTGTGAAGATACATAACCCCCTGCCTGCTTGCTTAGTTGGACAGTCGTGTCTGACTCTTTACCACCCCATGGACTGTAGCCCACAAGACTCCTGGGTCCATGGGATTGTCCAGGCAAGAATACTGGATTGGGTTGCCATTCTCTTCTCCAGGGTATATTAGAGCATAGTAGAACCAAATTTTGGACTGAAAGAAGGATGGTCAGGTAGACTAGTGGAACGGAAAAGGGAACCTAGAAATAAGCCCCAACCACAGGAAGCATCATGTGTAATAGAAAAGGTGATAGAAAGAAGTGACAAAGAGATAGGCGTTTCAATTACTCTGTGGGCGACAGGGGATCTGAAGCCAGTCAAATGCAACTGCACCCCTAGCTCATATGGGAACCAAAATCAAGTGCAGATGGGCTGAAGATCTATTTAGAGAGACAAACAGTAGAGCTTCTGCAAGACACTGCAGCAGGTGTCTCCATGAACTGCGGGGGATGGGGGTGGGGGGTAGGATTCCTGAACAACACAGAAACAACACCATCTCTAAGACAGAGGCCGAAATCCCGAGCTGTATTAAAATGAAGAACTCTTCATAACAGACATCCCTGGGAGTGCCGAATTGAAAGCCATCAGGTGGGAGAAGACACTGATGACACAGATAACCATCAAAGTAACAGTAGTCAAAATATGAGTTTCTACAAATACCTAAGGTAAAAGAAATATACAGAAATGGGCCCAAATGAGCAGGACTTTCATCGAGGGCAACGTATAAGGAGACCGTCAGGGAATGGAAAGCTGCCCCACGTAACTGCAGTCAGGAACCTGCACATTAAGACACTAACAGGGCATGACTACGTGTGCTCCAAGTAGCCAGCTACTAAAGTCTCTCAAAACACCAACTGCTGGGGAAATGTGGAGCAGTGGTTGTTGAAATGTAAGTTGGCCCACACATTTGAGAGGAAAACAGCTTCTTACAGCAAGCTGAGCTTGTTCTTACATGAGGACCCAACACTTCCACTCCTTGGATGCATGTTCTAGACCAGCCATGATGAATGGTGGCCAAAACCCACATGTGGCAATTGAAGGGTTTAAAGACGGTTATAAGGCTGGGTGTTGGGAGGGGCCACATGAAGTGCTGTAAGGTGAAACGACACTGGGTTTCCAGATTTAGTACAAGAAAATGAATGTAGATGATTGTGGGCCCGATTCCAATGAGTCTGTCAGTTCGACCACATCACGCACAAGCAATTCTGTTGAATTGAGTTGAATATTCAACTCAACTCAATCCAACTCAATGTTGACACTGTCTACCTGTAAATAGCATCACATCCTACAAGACTTCAGT
>NW_011491936.1:23217-23628 GCF_000754665.1 Bison bison bison | reverse complement strand
ACTGTGAGAGTTGGACCATAAAGAAAACTGAGTGCCAAAGAATTGATGCTTTTGAACTGTGGTGTTGGAGAAGACGCTTGAGAGTCCCTTGGACTGCAAGGAGATCCAACCAGTCCATCCTAAAGGAAATCAGTCCTGTTAATTGGAAGGACTAATGCTGAAGCTGAAGCTTCAATATTCTAGCTATCTGATGCGAAGAGCCGACTCAGAAAACACCCTGATGCTGGCAAAGGTTGAAGGCAGGAGGAGAAGGGGATGACCGAGGATGAGATGGATGAGATGGTTGGATGACATCACGAACTCAATGGACATGAGTTTGTTTAAGCAGGCATTGGGAGATGGTGAAGGACGGGGAAGCCTTGCGTGCTGCAGTCCATGGAGTCGCAAAGAGTCGGACATGATTGAGTGACT
>NW_011491936.1:22073-22252 GCF_000754665.1 Bison bison bison | reverse complement strand
GTCTCTGGGGTCGCACAGAGTCGGACACGACTGAAATGACTTAGCAGCGGCAGCAGCAATGCTGTTGCTCAAAGTTAGGCATATGCAAATTTCAATGGAAGTATAAGAAAAGGCAACACAAGGAAAGCTTCACAGAGGAGATATTTTTGAGCTCAGGTTGGTAGAAAGACAGGGCATTC
>NW_011491936.1:20910-21973 GCF_000754665.1 Bison bison bison | reverse complement strand
ATTAAAAGTATTCTTTTTTTAAAAAAACAAATTATTATTATTATTGTTTTACTTTACAAAGTATTCTGAAAGACTTTCTGTTAAGGGTACATGTCTCACATCAATGCTGTTGGTATTCTAATTCTTCCAGTCAATTTCAGTTGACCTTTAAGGAATGACACCAAGAAATACAACACCATAACACAAATAATGAGTTTAATGGTGGGGATGTCAGGCACATCATGGGGTTTGCTTCTATGTTTGGCCAAGGGTCTTCTCTTGGAAAGCCTCTGTGCTACACTTGGTGTGTTAGTCACTCAGTTGTGGCCAACTCTTAGCAACCCCATGGACTATAGCCTACATGGCTCCTCTGTCCATGGGACTCTCCAGGCAAGAACACTGGAGTGGGTCACCATTCCCTTCTCCAGAAGATCTTCCCAACACAGGGATCGAACCTGGATCACAAGCACTGCAGGCAGATTCTTTACAGTCTGAGCCATCAGCGAAGCTACACTTAGTAGCTTACCTAAAAGCAGATGAGGAACAGCTTGCCTTCTTACATCCCTGAGTAGTCTTTTTTTCGTTTTTTGCTGTAACTCAACTATGAAATGGCTTGGGCTCTGCCATGTTTTCCCTCTTAGTCACTCTCTTCCAAGCTTCTTACTACAAACTGTTTTCATTTTACCTCTATTTTCTATTCCATTTATGTTTTTGTTTTTCCTTTCATTGCCACATAAGCTCTGCTTCCTCCCCCACCAATTCCATTCTATTCATACTCAGTTCTCGGCAGCCCCCTACTCTGTGTTAAGCTACCAGTGCCACCTCTTAGACTTACTTAAGTTACATGCCAAAATCTTGTGTGTCTGTGTGTGTGCTCAATCATGTCCCAATCTTTGCGACCCCATGGACTGTAGCCTGCCAGTCTCCCTTGTCCATGGAATTCTCCAGGCAAGAATATTGGAGTGGGTTGCGATTTCCTTCTCCAGGGGATCTTCCCGATCCAGGTATTGAACCTGGGTCTCTTGTGTCTCCTGCATTGCTGGCAGATTTTTATACACTGACTCATGGTGAAAGCCCCCTTAAA
>NW_011491936.1:19583-20620 GCF_000754665.1 Bison bison bison | reverse complement strand
TGCACACAGGACTCTTCCAAAGGAAAATGATGACCCAAAGAACCCATTAGGCCCCCAAAGCTTGTATACCACAAAGAATGATAAATTGAGGGGATTTGCAAAACTAAGAGACTTAAGCTAGGGGCAGTAATGTGTGGAATAGTGAATAAGAAATATATAGGGTAAACTATTGGAGAATAAGAGCTATTCAGAAAGTTTATTTGTACAGATCCATTTTAGCACTTACTCTAGCCTCCAGTGATAAGAATGTCCTCCTTTCCCCGGTACAGGGAGGGCACGTTTTTCACTGGAAAATGTATGACCTGCTTTTATGCAGAAAGAGGAGAGGTCAGAGAGTTGCTCCTGCACCTGCAATTCTTCAAGTACTTTCAGCACAAAATAATCAATATTCTAGAGCAGCGTATTTTGGAGTGATATGTTCAAGACTCCTTCCAGATCAACATCCTAGGCATTTCAGTTCAGGTGACTGAATGCTTACTATATGCATAGTGCATATTATACTAGATTTGTTGAGTCATATTATAGGAGTCAAGAAGTGCCTTTCTCATCAGGTTACATTTGGATAACTGATACAGATAAAGCAAACATAACATCAAGGCCTCCACTTCACTGTTCTCAAACCAGTGTATATCGAAATCACCCAGAGAGTGTGATAAAAACGACTATTTGGGGGTCCAACTTCCATGCGTTTTCTGCATGTGCTCTAGTTTGTTCAGTTGAAGGAATTTCCTTGCACCACACTATGAGAAACCCTCCTCCCCAGTCACCTAACCTGACTGAATCCTTTTACTTGGCACACTGCTCAGTGAGTTTTCCTATCACAGTTCAAATCAGAATAACTCATTTCCTTCTTATAAGAGATGTGAGTAGGACAAGGACTAGGAACCAAAGAAACTACAATGAAAGAGAAAGTAAATGTATGATTTCATTGACTACTTAACCTGAGTACCCCACCCTACCTTACTTTTGTTGAAATTCTATGGTACCACATAAATTAGAACTCAACAGCATTGCATTTTATCATTCTCCATTGCACT
>NW_011491936.1:18878-19483 GCF_000754665.1 Bison bison bison | reverse complement strand
GCCCTGTGTTCCCATTTAAAGAACCAGTTCTACAAGCTGGACACATAGTTGGTACTGATATATATCAATATTAGGCCCACAACATGAGCATCACTTGCTTTTCAGGAATTTATTATTTTAAGTGAGGGGCAACTGAATATGACCCTTAAGCTGGGAACCTAGAAAGCCTTTTGCCTTTAGAAAACCTAAACTTGGTTTCCTACAGGGATCTTTCAATTTTTTAAATTTATTTAAAGGCAACTGCTTTTTGTTTTGTTTTCCGGGATGCTTCTTTAAGGGGCATTGAAAGTTAGTTACTTTGTTTTGCTGTAGGTGTCAATGCATCTGTCAGGTGAATTATGTCAGGTAGTATCATAACAGTAGTAAATACTACTGCTAATATTAATAGCAATGCCACCACAAGTAAAGACTTGTATAAGAATATTCATAGCAGCATTATTCATCATAGCCAGAGAGTAGAAACAAACTCACATGCCCCCATAACTTTGGTCTGGACAAACTACTGTGTCTCCATACTTGCCATAAAATTGTATTTCATTCCACTGAATGGTGTAAAAGCATCCCTATGTTATGTGCTGATTTGCACACATCCAGATTTAAAAAAA
>NW_011491936.1:13280-18498 GCF_000754665.1 Bison bison bison | reverse complement strand
AGGTTTCCAAGACTGTCACCCCACCAACCCTTTCCCCTTTCATTTCTCACTCATCTCAGCAGTAATTTATCCTGAGATCCCCTACCTCCTCTGTCTCTACTATTAAGTCATAAATAATTTACATGCTATGGTTAAAATTTTGTTTGGAGTTGGGACTTACCAATATTAGGAACCTTTGTTAATTCTGAGATCTCTAGAATTCTCAGACTGCTTTTGGTAACTTCTTTTTTGTTCACCCTTCCTTTGGCCCATGCCATGCAGCAAACATCAAACAGTAGGGCTGGAGTCTTGGGTAAGCCCATTCATGAAGGCTCTCAAAACACTTATGAAAATATAAGAATGAGTGAATCAAAGATGAAATGGTACGAATGACCTTTGCTGAACGTTGTTATCTAAAAAACAACCTTTGCTTTGGAATGCTATTAATGCAAGGGAAATGGCCAGTCACCACAGAGACATTCTCTCTCTTCCATTAAACTTTCTAATATAAACATTAAAAGATAGTGGATAGTTCCCTTGTGGATCTAAGAAGCAAACAAAGTTTGGCTTAAAAAGAGAGAGAGAGAAAGAAACAAATGATGATAAAAGGCAAAACTGTATCTTACACACACACACACGCACACACACACATATATATAAAAATCTATTACTACTAACAGGCATGCAAAGAAAACACTCAAAGTCCATCTCAGAATGAGTAAAACTCTTACACCATGGTAAAGTAATAAAACAGGCTGAAATGCATGTACTGCCAAGATGCCAACTGCTATTTAGGGGGAAAAAACTATTTGTACTACATCATACTGGCATTTCTGGGTTAATAGGATGTACCCTAACTTTCAGGGAAGCCATTCAAATATGCAATTCATTATTTACTCTTGAGACTCACCTGGTCTTAAAAGTTTGACTAAAAACCAAAAACAAAAATACCTGTATAGCAAAGATAAGAATCATTTTGCAAGATAATATAAAGCCCCTGCTGAAAAAGCTAAATGATTCAAGTATTATTCACACTTAATTTTTCAAAAATTAGCTTAAAAATTGTGGATATGTTGTCTCCAAAGAGTGTATAGATCTCAAGGTTAAGCTTATTTAAGGTAACAGACAGGTTTTTGCAAAACTATGGTAAGAATTTGCCCATACTCAGAAGGAAACACTCCACTAAAAGCACTGGAGTGTTGGAAAGTTACACAAATCAAAACGGTATTAAAAGGAGATAAAAATTATATTTTCATCACGTTTGTTCTCTAATTGAAAATCTGTTCAAACTAATATTGAGTACCTCTCATTAGACCTCTGTCATTCTCATTTGTACTCCTGCACAAGTTTGTTGTATTTCTTTCAGTCTGCTGAGGTTCCTTCTAGCTTACCATATGTGAAATAGATGGCCAGTCCAGGTTTGATGCATGAGACAGGGTGCTCAGGGCCGGTGCACTGGGATAACCCTGAGAGATGGGATGGGGAGGGAGGTGGGAGGGGGTTCAGGATGGGGGACACACACCCATGGCTGATTTATGTGAAAGTATGGCAAAAACCACCACCATATTGTAAAGTAATTAGCCTCCAATTAAAATAAATTAATTAATTTAAAAAAAATTTTTTTTTAAAGTCTATGAACTTTTCTGCTTCTTCTGCGCCCCCTACAGCATCTAATAATATGACACCAACACTTAATTCCTAAACCCAGTGAATAGGAGGGATCAGCATTATTCATTCAGTTTCCTGATAAACATTATTACTGACCCTCTCGGACAGGCCCACTTGAGACCAAATTGTGAAGCAGGCCATTTACCTGTCCAGATCTAACAATCCTGTTGTAGGTCCTTTATCTGGACTGGAGGGCTTAAACTCTCATTGTTGTTTCTTCCCTTCCCTTTACAAATAGAGCCTGCATTTACATGCATTTACACTGTATTTACATGAAAAGGCCAGTGATTAGTGACAACTTGATGAGTGTCTAGGAGGACTGCTCCAAAGACTAATGCCTTCAGCTAATCAAATATCATTTAGCCAGTGAAATTCCATGTGCTTATATGAGTGAGGGAAGGAGAAGAAATGTCCAAGTTTTACTGATACCTGAAACTGTGCCATATATGGGTTCCTATTCCATGTATTCTGGATGAGGATGGTGCTCCTTAAGCCAAGACCACATGTCCAACTCTGTTTATCCACTGAAGATTCCTTTACTTGATGACCACAAACTTCATCATACCTCTATCCACAACCGTTTTACAAATGCACACTATATGATGGGAAATAAAGACCCAGAGGAGAAAATGTGAGCTCCAAAAATAGAGGATCATCTGAGAAGGTATGGCAGTTCAGTAGAGGAGGAATAATCCTATAACTTTTATATACTCAAAAACATCATCCTAAAACCAGTGTGTGGAACCAGGGAAGATGTTTTCCTCTTATTAGAAAATGCAGTTATCACTTTGAAAGATGAGAATTGCCTTTATTAATCAATTCATCAATAGTGAGTCACCCAGGTTTCTGGTCCTAAAAAGGTTCTGACTTTTACTACTCTACCTTTGTAGCTGCTTTCCATGGACTTTTCTTGGTATTTGTCTTTTTACTTCTCAGGTCTCTGCATCATTTCTGATCTCAGCATTAGATCTTTGTAGGCTATGTACACTATCAACTCACATTCCCACTGTGAGTCTAACACAATTGCCCTTATTAAAAGAACATTTCAAGAAAAATGTGATTGGTGGAATTGAACGTTCTGTCTTCTTGAAAAGGGCTTCCCTGGTGCTTCAGTGTTAAAGAATCTGCTTCCAAACAGGAGACACAGTTTCAATACCAGGGTCAGGAAGATCCCCTGGAATAGGAAATGGCCACCCACTCCACCATTCTTGCCTAGGAAATCCCACAGACAGAGGAGCCTGGCAGTCTACAATCCATGGGGTCGCAACAAGTCAGACACAACTGAGCGACTAAACAACAGCGATCCTCCTGAAAAGGGAGGAACAGTGCTACAGTGTGTGGCACTGTCTTAGTGTGAATCACTTTCACCTTTGGCGCTGGTGGATTCTGTGATACTAGCATCTTACTGTAGGAAGAGACTTTACAGACTGTCAGTCCCTGCTGCCGCCCAGATTAAACCGTGAATCCTGTGTTATGTCACTAATATTTAAATAATGACAGGATTTCCTTCCTCAGCACAAATAGGAGGTATCCTCCTAGACTAAGCCAAATAGTAGTAGAAATGAATTGGCCTATGGAATACTATCCATCTCTCATACTGGAAAAGCAGGACTGACCTGTATCAGATGACCTAGACTTAGGTCAGTTCTGGACAAATCATGATAGCAGGCCAGTTTCTACATCTATAAAATGAAGTTATAGGACTATATATCAGCATTCCCAAGCTGTTCCTGATGAGAAACTGTTCTTTTTGATTTCTCCCAAAGTTTGAAGAAGCGTTCAACTGAACAAATAGCTGAGCGCCTCTCATTAGTCAGTTCTGCCATTATCGTTCACAATTGAAGACAAGTCACTTCACTCTCTTCAGTTTCAGTCTCCCTCTCATCCATCTTTATACCTGCTTCACCATCTAGCCAAGCTTTCAATTATAGGGGAGTCGGAGATCCAAGTTGCTGGCCAGAGTGAAAGGCAGTTATGAGAGTGAAGCACAGATGGGGAATAACAAAGGCAGCTGCCAGCTAGATTTTTTTTTAATTGGCAGAGAACCCCCTTGAGAGAAAGCTGTAATTGCAGTAACTCTGTTTTTATAATTGACCAGGTAAGACTTCAGAAACCACTGCTATCTCGGAACTGAATAATTGTGGTTCCTGGTTCTAACCTATTCACCCCAAGCCTTGTGAATCTACCCAGTTCCTTTGATAAAGGAACTACCAAGGGCTTCAGTTATCCTGCCCAGTTGGTGGCAGAGATGGGGGGGTGGTAAAGTGATACAACTGGAACCCAACAGTGACACAATCTCAAAATGCACCTTTGGTTCTTTCTTGGAGACTAATTCTCAGGGTTCCAGGTAAGCTTAATCGCTTAATACTTGATGAAATGGTTTGGAATTTAGGGGGTATGAAATTATATTGCTTACATGAATAGAGGAATTGACTGAGATTTACCATTTGATTTTTCTGATAGACCTCAGAACTCTAGAACAAATCACCTATCTCTTCTTTGAAATGTAAGACCTACATAGGAGTCCTGAAAAAGTCACCTACAAGGAGCTGATGTTGTTTTAATTTAATGGAATGTGTTTTAATTCAGCTAAAAGTACCCATTATTGTATTTCTTCTACAAGTTAGTAATATATTATATCTGCCCATGAAGATTTAAACTATTTTATCTCCAAACAATGTGAATTTCAGTGAGATGCTTCCTCCCAGGCTCTCATAAATTCCCAGATAAAGTCAGCCATAAAAAGCCTTATTCCAAATACCCATTTGCTTTCCTCTCCCTTCTGCAGTACTCTGGTCAAAGTTCAAAAAGTACCCACAAGGAGGGGAAAAATTACACCCAATACTGCTTCTCCAAAGGACTAGGATTAACTGCAGCTGATAATTGTCTTTGCAAATGATGGTAATACATCATATAATCTCATTAAATTTGGAAACACCACAGCTTTGAGAGAGACAAAACACAGCAAAAATCCACATTAGGTAAAGATAAAAATCCCTTATGTGTCTGAAATCTCAGAATAAATTTCTTTCAGTTGACTTGTCCCTTATCTATATAAAATGTAAGATTCCATAGAGATGAGAGTCAGAAATCATTCCCTTTGGGGAAATTATCTGCTACCAAAACTCTGCTCATCATTTAAAGGTAATAATATTGTAATCCATAATTTTTGAGAGAAATGGTAAGTAACTTTGGCCTAGGAAACACAAAACTGAGAAGGCTGGAAATTATCTTCTCTGTTCATATAATTTCAACAAAGCTATTTGAGGAAGCACAGATGATTAGATAATACTTTTTATGAAGAGTTCAAAGCATTATAGTGAGAACTAAACCTTGGAAAAACTTGGAATTATATGGTAAACTAGAAAGGTGGAATTAGGCTTCTAATATAAGTAGAGGTCTTCCCTGCTGGCTCAGATGATAAAGAATCTGCTTGCAATGCAAGAGATTGAGGTTCAGTCCCTGGGTTAGAAGATCCCCTGGACAAGGGCATGAAAATCCCATCCAATATTCTTGCCTGGAGAATTCCATGGAGAGAGGAGCCTGGCGGGCTACAGTCCAAAGGGTCACA
>NW_011491936.1:11553-13050 GCF_000754665.1 Bison bison bison | reverse complement strand
ACAATCGATTAAGTCATTGAAGAATCTGGGGTGTTACTCAACACGCAAACTGGCTATTTCAGATCAAAATCCTTTCATCCGTGGCAGATTCATGTTGATGTACGGCAAAACCAATACAATATTGTAAAGTTAAAAAATAATAATAATAAAATAAAATTCTAAAAAAAAACCCAAATCCTTTCATCTTTATTAAGTACCTCTCCTGTGTGAAGCGCTATAGAAGGCCACATGAAAGTAAAATGCTGACCCTGTTTTTATTCATCTTACACTCCAATTGAAAAGGAAATACTCAAAGAAGAGTAGTTTTCTCCAAGGTCATAGAAATGGTCCTTCATGTTTACATCTCTTGACTTCTCCTCTGTGCAATATGATATTTTAAAACTTTCTTGAGAAATCCAAAGAGATCACAGATTGGGGTAGAAGGAGGAAGGCTAAGGGAATGAACATAGATAGGGGATTTAATTTCACAGGTGAAATTTTTTCATTAACATTAAACAAAGCATTTTTCCTCCCTGCCTACATTGGGGGAACGCTATAACCTTGACCCAAATGTGTGAATTGAGTTTAGATAATATCATCTCACACTCTTTAGAGGAAACTTCATAACATATAAAGGAGGGGATGGTGAACCCTGTTTTAAGTCAGTTTGTAGTAATACCCTGTCTCTTGAGGTACCACAGGATCCTTATTGAAAGTGGGAAAAGGACACAGGGTCTCCTCAACATTTTTATCCTTCAATGAATTTTTAACATTATATGTAATCACAATTTGATAAAAATCAAATTATATTTCTGAACCTTGAAAGGTACTTGCTCCTCAACATTTTCATCTCTAGCATAATTTCAACATTAAAAACAGGTAGGATTCTAATAAAAATGTAATTATATTGGACTCTGAGAGTGAGATAGCAATTTTCATCACAGATTCGACCTGTTCTTATTTCACTAACTGCATCTTTCCCACACATTGTAAGAACTCAATATTGAAAATTTTTTGAAACTCTAGGTCCAGGATTGTAAAAATCTTAAGAAGAAAGAAGTTCCTTCCATGTGTGTAACATCAGCATCTTTACCATGACTTAAGAGTTGCCAGCTTCCACATCTCTCAGTCCATTTTATTTTCACCTACTCTTCATGATGTATATCCTGGTCATTCATTATATGAAATCCAAGTCTCTTTCCTTTTCTGATGACTTGGAGCATGAAAACCACCTTACCAGGAGAGATACATATGTTGAAAACAGATATCAAGACATACAACTGGAATAGTAGATGGAGAGCCCTTTCCCTGGTGGCTCAGATGATAAAGCATCTGACTGCAATGTGGGAAACCCAGGTTTGATTCCTGGGTTGGGAAGATCCCCTGGAGATGCAAATGTCAATCCACTCCAGTACCCTTGCCTGAAAAATCCCATGGACAGAGGAGCCTGGCAGTCTACAGTCCATAGGATCGCAGAGTCAGACATGACTGAGCGACTTCACTTTCTTCCAGGGGGTA
>NW_011491936.1:9614-11189 GCF_000754665.1 Bison bison bison | reverse complement strand
TAATAATAATACCTAACCTATAGAGTTATAGTGAAGATTAGATGAATTAATATCTATAAAGTTCCTAGAATAGTACCTGGGACATAGTGAGCACTCAATAGATGCTAACTACTTTAATATCAATTATTATTTTTCTTCTTGGAAGTGAGAGTAATGACTTCTGCAAATATGGATATCAGTGTATAGAGATGGAGGGAGAGGAATGGGGGAGCCAGAGATACAGGAGAAAGTAATATCAGCAACATATGTGAATGGAAAGAAGAATAGAGCAGAGACCTACAGAACCAGGTATAGATGATGTAAAGAAAAATGGTTCCTTCTCTCACCCTTACCAAGTGACCCAGCAACAGACTGACAGCAGTAATAAAAACCTGCCTCAGAGAAGGAGCTGAAATATGAGGAAGAATATTATGGAAAGATACACAGAAGATAAAAAGTAATTATGTTTCTTTAAATCTCAGTGTGTGTGTATATGTGTGTGTATGTGAGAATGCATGCATGAATGAGAATGAGAGAGAGAATATGAATATGACCTAAATAGGATACAAAAAAATTGCTAAGCACTAAAAGTTAGGGCTTTGTTATGTTCACCTGTAAAACCAAATCTATAAATGGAGGATTCTAAACATTTGCTATTTTAAGAAGCGTCTATATTTTGAGTGATGATTAAATTCTCTAAACTTCTATTAAAATTATTGTCAACTTTTTGATAGCTCATTGATTTTTAGAGGCCATATCAGATTTCACCCTCTCGCTGGATGCTTATAGCAATGTAGAATAATAAAAATTAAATAACACGCTGAATGGGGATTTAAAAACAGCTGTGTTTTATATTTGGGAGAGACAGAAGGAGCAGGAATATAATTTAAGTATATCCTCGATGATTTTCCTAATTAATACTGATATAAAAACAAATCTATCACCTATAAACACCAGCACAATGGGGGAAGAAAAAGAACATTTAGAAACTCCACCAATTATATCCTCCCATCAACACTAATACCATTGCTTAAACAATCAACCAACTTCTTTACCTATCTAAGTGATTGTCAGGGATATGAAAAACCTTAGAACTTTAACATAGCATCTCAATAAAACCTTATGAACGGAGTAACATTATGATGGTGTTTACAGAACTAGATCATCTGAAATTGCACCTCTTAACAATATCATAGACTAATTATTTTTCTTTAAACCATTCTTCCTCCTTAAAAATATTCAGTTTTTTAAAAGGGCTTAATTCATAAACTCTCTTTAGAAAAAAAATAGTTTTCCATAGTATTGATACATAATAACACTTGTATGTGTGGGTATTATAGAGTTGGAGTAACGACTACTGACATTCTTCACTCTAGGGAGGAACTTTTTATACGTAAACAATACAAATTCCATCATTATGAAAATAAAATTTAAGATTTTCTTTCCTAGAGAGTTCATGGACCACAACATTCAGTTCCTGTGACTTAAGAAAGGACACGGAGACTTCATTCCTCAAATCAAGGAGAAATTTCAAAATACATAAGACACGACTTCCAGATCACAAAAGGAGCTATTTAGGTGGAGGTCGTGTCTGCC
>NW_011491936.1:8723-9514 GCF_000754665.1 Bison bison bison | reverse complement strand
TCCTTGAAAAGACCTCCCTTTGTCCTGCCTTGCTTTTTGCATATAGCAGTTCAGACACAGAAGGCCTCTTTAGCTCCTGTTATTATTGGTGGATGACAGGCTGAACACTTAGGACCCTATTGAAGGACCATTAATGCTTTGCATTTCTATTCTATGTCATTTCCTGCAAGTACTCATTCAATTTCACACAGCTCTTGCTGCAATCTTCCCACATTCGTTCTGCAAAAACCCATCACTTTTATTTTTACCCCCTTTGCTTTCACTTTGGTTCCTATTACCAATCTAGCTGGATCCTGATTTTTGTTCAATTCAGGAGTACCTCCACTTTACCTTTCACATAATCTTTTTTCACATCACCTTTCATTCTTGATATGCAAACCTGAACCTATGAATTGCTTCTACTTTCTCTTTCCTGAGTTTACCTACTGTGTAACAAGAAAGCCCTTTGCTGTATCACATCACTTTTTGTATCAACTTATTAAGATCCCATGCTTACAACTATCTTTCTAAACTTCACTTTATAAGATTCCTAATGCATTCTACTAAGAATCAACACTCTCCACATGTCTCTTTGTTTTTTTTTTTTTTTCCTTTTCAGAAGCAATTATTTAACTGTTCCTGAGGGTGTATGATTTGGGATATAACCAAGTTTCATGCTCACTTTTTCTGTTAGAAAGGTATGTCTAGAAAGCCTCAAATAGAAACAAGATACACTAAAGCTATTGGCTGTGTGAATCACAACAAACTGTGGAAAGTCCTTAAGAGATGGGAATACCGAACCACCTTACCTG
>NW_011491936.1:7095-7724 GCF_000754665.1 Bison bison bison | reverse complement strand
AGTGAAGGTCAGGGAAGCCTAGTGTGTGCTCCAGTTTATGGGGTTGCAGAGTCAGATGTGACTTAGTGACTGAACAACAACAATGATGATGAACCAGTTTGAGCCTCCTGATGGCCAACTTTCTTATCTTGATCTATTTACTATTTATTGAATAAAGTGAAAGAACTCAGTTCTTCTGCAAATGATTATACTTGCAAATGATTATTGCCAAGGACCTAACAGAGCCTATTGCCAAGATAGTGAGTTTCTATAGAAGAGACAAGAGAACAGATGTCCAGTATCCTGGGCTTCCCTGGTGACTCAGTGGTAAAGAATCTGCCTGCAATGCAGGAGATGCAGGTTTGATACCTGGGTCAGGAATATCCCCTAGAGGAGGATATGGCAACTCACTCTAGTATTCTTGCCTTGGAAATCCCATGGACAGAGGAGCCTAGAGGACTACAGTCCATGGGGTCACAAAAGAGCCAGAAACAGTGTTGTAGGGGTAATAATGTTGAGACAGAAGATTAAACTGTAGAAGACTTAGTAGGAAATTGGAAATATCAGATGTAAAATTAGAAGGATATATATGGAATTTAGAAAGATGGTAACAATAACCCTGTGTACGAGACAGCAAAAGAGACACTGAT
>NW_011491936.1:4085-6253 GCF_000754665.1 Bison bison bison | reverse complement strand
AAAAAAAGTTTCACAAGTTGTCCACTCTCTTCAAATTGCTGACAATTGCTCATTTCACTGCTCCTCGCCCCTCTGTATTCTCACACCTCACACACACATAATCTCAGCTGATGATCTTGTCACACTCTCAGATTGCTACTGCTACAATGGATGATACATTCTTGCTCCCATTAAAGAGTTTCATCTAGATTTCTTAAGATTTCTTTCAAACTCCTGCTATCGTCCCTTTTCCCTCTTGTGTTGTCAATCCTGGTCTCTGTATGTGAACATTTCCCTCTGCAATTAAAATACTCTATTATCTCTTGTTTTAATAAAAACACACAAAGAAATTTCCCCTTAATAACATTTTTTTCCCTCCAGCTACTGTCCCATTTCTCTGCTTTCTCTCAGGGTAAATCTTCAAAGAGTTGTCATGGTCACTGTCGCTACTTCTTCACCCACATTCTCCCCTTGATCCATTCCAGTGGGGCTTCCGCCACTAACACTTTACCCATGCTACTTAAGTCAAGGTCACCAGTGACTTCTATCTTACCAAATCGAATCACTTCTCTGTCTTCACGTGAATTGATTTCTCTACAACATGTACCACTGTTGACAACAACTTCCTTCTAGTATTCAACACTTTCTGTAGTTCTTTCTGCTGCATTACTACTTCTTTTCTTCTTACTTGGGCTTCCCTTGTGGTTTACCTGGTAAAGAATCTGCCTGCAATGTGCAAAACCTGGGTTCTATCCCTGGGTCTGGAAGATCCCCTGGAGAAGGGAAAGGATACCCACTCCAGTATTTTGGCCTGGAGAATCCCATGGACTATGGGGTCGCAAAGAGTTGGACACAACTGAGTGACTTTCGCTTTCACGCTTCTGCCTTGTTACTTCTTTTCTTACTCACCAAATGTTCTTTCTTTATCTTTTTTGCTGGATTTTCCTGTTTTATCCTTAAAATTACATCTTCCTAGGATGCTCCTCTCCCAATTCTTAATTGACTGTTTCCTCCATATAATTAATATCTCAGCTTAAATTCACTTCCTATCTAATCAAAAAGAAATCTCCTAGTCTTTTCAATTTTTTATATTTATCAGTATCTGGTGTTTCCTCACTTATTATCTTATCCTTCTCATATCTAGAGATATAAGCTCCTTGATAATGAAGACATTGTCTGTCTTATTAACATATTTCTAGGGTGTAGGGCAGTGTTTGATACATGGTAGGTACTGAATACATTCATTCAAGGCATAACATTCTCTCCATATCCAGCTCTTTGTTAGCCACTTAAGAAACAAGCCAATGGGCTTTGGCATGACTGCGTGTTAGCATTTATGCTACAATCAAAGATGTGGCCACTTAATGTGAAAATAATAACCATCTTCAGTCTGTCCATGTTTACTTTCCATTTATTTTACAAGTTCCAGCCTAAATATTGCCTCCTTACGGAAGCATAAGATCCTAGAGACTATATTCTCCATGTTGTTTTACTCAATATATTCTCCTCTATATTACTCATCATATCTGTAATTACTTGTTACATACTTATGAACCATAGTCTCCATGAGGGCATAGGTTATATTTTTTAAAATCTCTTTATCTAGTACAGTGTCTAGCATGGAGCAGCAGTTCATTAAATGTTTGCAGGATTGAATTAAACTGACCTTGCTCACACTGGCATTGAGGCTAGTAAGTCTGAACCTCAATATATACTTTCTTACTGAGTGAATCTAAGTTCCAATTATGAAAGAAAATTGAACTGTCATGTTTGTGGGATGACTCTATGATATGAGAAAAAAATGAAAGCATAAAACCATGTATTGCTCTGGTAGCATAACTTCCCCTTCTTTCATTAACCTAAATTAAGAATCTGATATTCAGACAATTCATTTCAGAAAACCTGAGAAGGTTCAAACCACTATAATGGCCATATATGTGAATGGTTGACCAGATAAGTCTCTACTTAAATTAAAACAGTGTCTTGTTTGGAACTCAGCAGGTTGCTAGAGAAATGGTAAAATGGTGACATCCTTTCAGGAAGAGAGATAAGAGGGATCAAAGTTAGCTTATGTGTGGCAAAGAAGATAATCCTGTATCACATTAAGGACTGATCTCTTTCAGTATGAAAGGAAACTAGCTCTGACAGATGTCAATACATAGAAAAGTACCATTTCCTGCTTCTATCAT
>NW_011491936.1:0-861 GCF_000754665.1 Bison bison bison | reverse complement strand
TATATATATGTACTTAATATGTTCTCACTTCCTTGTAAACTGATAAACAGCTGATCTTGCTGTTTAAAATATTAATATAAGGATCAATTCAGCAAGATCATTAGGGACACTCAGACTCTGACATAAAGATTGTTGAACTATAACAAACATTTTTATGACTTGGCAATTACTAATTTATATACGCTTTACTTATCAATTTCAATAAAATCAATTTCCTGACTCTCTGCTGAATATAATTTTGGTCAGCTAGCATTAGGTGATAAAAAACACAAACGTACAAATATCAGGGAACTTTTCTTTCTTTTCAAGTGATTCTGCTAAGTTTGCAATATCAAGGTATTCAGCTGTTTGACTTCATAACTGTAGCAAATTCCAGAGCCACAACTCAAAACAGGTAATGATGACCTTTGATTTCATCTCCAAAGGAAACAGTAATCGCTGATGCAGCTGTGGATTCTAACCCAAGAGAAACTGAAAATCTAAAATGTTCCTGTTCTTCCTCAAGCTAAATCACTGAATAATATTGCTTGAGTTAGGAGTGGCTGTGATACTAGTATAACCTTAAATTCATTTTAAGGATAAATTGAAAAGCTTTTTGAATTTTGTGGCCTTTTCCATTCTTTGAATGGACAAACCCAAAGCTCAAATACTCATATTGAACAGAGAAGGCCCAAAGAGAAATAACAAATTTCTGATTTTCCCTAATGACAATGCTGGTGTTAGGAAATGTGAGGATTCTGCCTCAAACAAAGCCATAAGGGCCATGTTGGAAGCTGACATCTTTCTTTACGTCATCCTTAGAGGGTCAGAAAATGCACCCCCTATCCCAATCCCCTGTATCTTGGTGGCCTTCTGATTACA
>NW_011491935.1:20219-20451 GCF_000754665.1 Bison bison bison | reverse complement strand
GGAACACTCTTTAGGACAAACCGTATTTTAAGCTATAAAGCAAATCTCAATAAATTTTCCTACAATATACATTCTCTGACCAGAAAAGAATAAAATTAGAAATCAATAAAAAAACAAAATTTGGAAAATTTTTGCCTAAATTAAACAATACAGTTTAAACAATACACAATACACTCCCAAGTAACCAGTGGCTCAAAGACTAAATCATGGGTAAATTTAAGAAACACTATGA
>NW_011491935.1:19500-20119 GCF_000754665.1 Bison bison bison | reverse complement strand
GTAGCAGCATGTGTGTGTGTATATATATATGTATGTATATATGCATATAGTATGATACTTTAAGAAAGATACCAGTATTTCAGGAAACAAATATGTTTTTAGTGCCCAGTATGTGCCAGATATTGTTCTTAGTTCTGCACTTCTGATGAAGGACATAAAAGTGAATAGTTCCTGTCATCAAGTAATTTCTATTTTCATGGGCGAAGAGGTGGTTCATGGTATTGGTGTGGGGCAGAGGAGAGCTGCTTTGGCTAAAGTGGGTGAGGAAACCTTCTCTGATGAGTTAATATTTGAATTAAGATTTGAACAATTAGATATAGTCAGTTGTGTGAAGATTTTGAAGAAGAGCATTTTAGGTGGAATAGCAGGTAGCCATGTCATGAGGCAAGGGCAACAGAGCCCCAAATACAAGAAGCAAAAACTGACAGAATTGAAAATAGATACAGACAACTCAGTTTTAACAATTGGAAATGCCAATATACCACTTGTAATAATGAATAGAAAAAACTATACAGAAGTTGAACAAAGAAATAGAGAACTTGGACAACACTATAAACCAACTAGACCTGACAAATATATCAAACACTCCATACAGCATTAGCAAAGTACACATTTTTCT
>NW_011491935.1:15859-16490 GCF_000754665.1 Bison bison bison | reverse complement strand
AGAGGGACCAGAGATCAAACTGCCAACATCCATTGGATCATAGAAACAGCAAGGGAATTCGAGAAAATCATCTACTTCTGCTTCATTAACTACACAAAACCCTTTGACTGTATGGATCATAACAAAGTGTGAAAAATTCTTAAAGAGATGGGAATACCAGACCATGTTACTTGCCTCCTGATAAACCTGCATGAAGGTCAAGAAGGAACAGTTAGAACCAGACATGGAATGATGGACTGGTTCAAAATTGGGAAAGGAGTACATCAAGGCTGTATATTGTCACCCTGCTTATGTAACTTATAAGCAGAGTGTGTGTATGCTTGTGTGCATAGTCACTCAATCATGTCCGACTCTTTGCAACCCCATAGACTGTAGCCTACCAGGTTCGGCTGTCCATGAGAATTCTCCAGGCAAGAATATTGGATTGGGTTGCCATGTCCTCCTCCAGGGGATCTTCCAAACTAGGGAATCAAACCCAGGTCTCCTACATTGCAGGCAGATTATTTACCATATGAACCACCAAGGTACATCATGCAAAATTCAGGGCTGGGTGAACCACAATCTGGAATCAAGATTGTTGGGAGAAATATCAACAACCTCAGATATGCAGATGATACCACTCTAATGGCAG
>NW_011491935.1:14577-15759 GCF_000754665.1 Bison bison bison | reverse complement strand
CCAGGTTCCCAATGTGCCTGTCATTGCTGATGTGCCCTAGCTGACAGACCTGTTCTTTCTCCTCTGTTCCATTCCACATCTGCCAATTGAAAGTATGATTATCACCAAAGTCCCAGTTGAAATTCTTCCTCTTCCATGAAACATAGCCAAAACCTTTGACTGTAGATTGATTTACTTCTTTTAAACTCTTATATTACATTGTTACTCTCTTGTAATATTTCACTATGAAGTATAGAGAGGAAATTGTGGTGGAAATGGCATTTAGACTCAGAAAATGGAGGCCAGGGATTCACATTCCACTTCTGTGATTTACAAAATCTGTGACCTTTGGCATCAAATTTGTCTATATGGGCCTCCTTCTCCACATCCACAAAACGTGGGTGATAATCACTCAGTGGAGTTGTTTTGGAGATTTAATTAGCTAATATATGGAGAAATATGTAACTTGAAATACACAACTTTAAATACATCAGATAAATGTTAAAACACAAGACTCATATATTTTATCAAATTGAAAATATCTTGATAACCAGGGTTATGCCCTGTTCAATTCTGCTTCACACAACCCCATCTCAGATCCAGTTAAAATATTGGTTGGTTTGTAGTAGTTAATGTTTAAATAATTAATTAAAAAAATATTGTCTAATACTAAAGACATGTTACCCTGTGGCTTATTCCCAAATCTTTAGTTTGCCACGTTAGAATAAAGGTGACTTATCACGTATATTGTTGTTGATTTTGCTTGTAAAAGATGTATGTTTCAGGAGTAGATTGTATTGACTTTTCCTACAAGATCATGGCATGTGATGATGATATATCTCATGTGTTAAAAGACTCTAAGCAGGACCTCACACCTTTGATCACACACTGTTTATTTTCCATTTACACTATTGCTCTCAGAGGTACCCTGAAGGGAATAGTAAGATAGATGTATAACAAATCAGAAATAAGTTTTATTTGGAATGTAAGTTGGCTAATTCCTCAATGCAATTTTTTTCTTTCTCTGTGATAACTGTATTCTTATTTATAATAAAAACTTATAAATTAAACTTTTCTACCTGAAATAAGATTTAAATGAAAGGAATAATATGAAAGATGTAATTATCATGTCCTATCCAAAATAGGATCATTGCAAGTTGTTCACTTTTTCAGAATTTATTTTGGATGACATTTAAATTAAAT
>NW_011491935.1:11397-12584 GCF_000754665.1 Bison bison bison | reverse complement strand
AGGCCCTCTCAACTGATACAATGAGTGAGTATATGTACATATACACAATTTTTTATATACCCATACCTATAAATATTTCTATATGTAGCCATCTGTATCTATATTAAGCTAAATATGATTTTATACTGATACTTTTAACTTAATCCACCAACTTATATATCATTCTAGCCTTTGGTCTTGCTTGCCTAACTTCCACATTCCCAAAGTGAGTAACTGAGTTTCCACAATCCATCATATATTTACTTAGGTATCCAGTTCCAGTATACATGTCAAGTGGTTTTAGAATTGTTAGCCTATACACCAATGGGAAACTGTGTCATCCAACAGTCTGCAGTGTTTATGTAAATTCTTTTGCTTTTACTCTCATAGTCTCCATTCATATTCACCTTCACTCCCACCCTCCTCATTGAGATTATTTAATACATTTGTTGTTCAGTTTGTTTTGTTAGAAAATTAAATGAAGATTTGGGGGGTTTGATTTTAAGGATTTCCTATTTGATTTTTTTTGGATGGTGATTTTAAAGTTTTGGACTTTGATTTTAAGGTTTGTTTTGAAGCTTTAGGAGGGTGAGTCTAGAGTAGCATGTACTCTTGGACAAGTCTACTAATTGCTTAAAGTATTAGGGTGAGGATTTTGAAGATATTTCATCCCTGTGTGTGGGGAAAAAAAAAAAAAAAACCACAAAGCAACGGTCCTTCACATCTGGGAATTTCTCTGACTCTTATAACTAGGCTTCAGTGCTGTTAGAAGCTGGCCTGGCACTCAGCTAAGCCATATGCTCTAGTTGGACATAAACAATCTCACAGAACATCAATTTCAGACCATGATAACATGAAATAAAACAAGGTCATTTTATAAGTTTGTCTAAGCACAAAATAAGATCACTGTGTAACCCACAAAATATTCATATCCCCTCTCTCTGCTAATAGGACCAAATGCTGCTTTTCTAATTATAGCTTTATATTTGCCCTAGTCTGCCCTCCTATATAAGATTTATTTTGATATCCACTCCTAGTACTGCCTCTGTTTTCTAACAGCATCAAATCAAGAGCAAAGCATTACTTCCTTAGACCCTTTTTCAAGCCACCCAACCAAAGCCTAAACCCTATAATAGGTTCTTTCTAACACCCTCTTACTAAGATACCCTGGTGTTCATTAACCCTCACTGAGATGAGTAATAAACCTG
>NW_011491935.1:10535-11297 GCF_000754665.1 Bison bison bison | reverse complement strand
TGGACTGCAGCCTACCAGGCTCCTCCGTCCATGGGATTTTCCAGGCAAGAGTACTGGAGTGGGGTGCCATAGTATAGTTTATATATCATAACAAATGATCCAACATTGATTTATTATTATTAAAGTTCATACTTCATTCAGTATTTCTTAAGTTTTACCTGTTGTCCTTTATATGCTCCAGGATCTTATGCAGAGCACCATATTATATTTGGTAATTTGTTTCCTTAGTTTCCTCTTAGCTATTTCTCAAATTTTCCTTGTTTTTGATGACCTTGACAGCTGTGAAAATTACTCATGAGGTATTTTGTAGAATACCCCTCAACTGGGATCTGTCAGATGTTTTCTTATTATTAAACTGAAGCTATAAGTTTTAGGGAAGAATACCACAGAGATGAACTCTTTTATTCTCATCACATCATATCCGGGCTACATGATATCACGTGATATATCACATTAACTTTAAATACCTAGCCAAAATAGTGTATGCCATGTTCTCCACAGTACACTTACCCTTCCCTTTCCATACACTATTTTTTCAAAGCAAATAATTGAATGTTGCCAACACGCAATGAAAAGGAGACTTAAGCTCCACCTCTTGAGTATGGCATGATCAACATCAATTATTTGGAATTTTTCTGTATAGGAGATTTGTCTCTTGTCTTCCATTTATTTATTTACTCAGGAATTTATTTATATCAGATATTTACTGTATAGTTTGCATTACAGCTAAATACTGCTTTATTAATTTTATTTTTCATATTA
>NW_011491935.1:8656-10435 GCF_000754665.1 Bison bison bison | reverse complement strand
TTGCATAGTAAGGAAGTACATAGCTTAGTCAGCTTTTTCTGACCAAAGCCCTTGTTTTTTGTATTTTGTCAAAACAAAATAAAAATAATTGCTAGCTGTCAAGGAAGACTTCTAAACTCTGAATGTTCCAGTCAAGTGCTTCAAGGGCAAGTTTACATTATAACTTCATTCCAGGAATTATTTTTTCTTCATAGCTATTTCTTTTTAAGGGATTTTGACCAGAATGATTTATTCTCTTTTCATGATCATGGTAAAGCAAGAAGGGTGCTGGATGGTCTCAGCTCCTTAGTGCTAAATATTTTGTACCATGGTTAAAACATTGTGACTTTTTCTTCCTTTTCTTTAACAATAAAATTTTAATGAGAGGTATATGGAAAGCATAATTAGAAATATTTATGTAGTACAAATGGGAAAACAATGTCAGTATTATATTTAAAAGGAAATTACATTCAGCTTTTTTAGCATATATGAATTGTACATTTGTATACAATATAGGTACACAATGTTGACCTATTATAATTCTCTATATTTAAGTATTATGTCTTTCATGATAATTGTGTATTTCATTTAAGCTGCAAATGTATAGTCATAAAGTTGTTTGAAATGTATATTATTTATGAAAGAACTATGGGATATATAGTGATATCTTCTGTTTCTTTCCTGATATTGGTCATTTGTGTCTCCTATCTTTTTATCTTAACTGATAAAAAATTTTTTAAATCTCATCATAAAACACTCATCATTTTAGGCCCTATTCTTTGTAAAAATCCAAACTTCATTGTCATATATTTCATTTTTCTTTAATCTGAAGAACTTCCTATAACATTTTTAATACTTCAGGACTGCTTGAAATATTCTCTCTGCTTCGTTTTGTTCTGAAATTTTCTATAATTCTTCATCTCCAAGAAAATTTCTATAATTCTTCATCTCCATATATTTTGACTCGATATAGACATCTAGGTTCCTGGAGAAGGGAATGGCAACCAACTCCAGTATCCTTGCCGGGAGAATTCCTTGGACAGACCATGGGGTTGCAAAGAATCAGATACGACTGAGTGATTTAAAAAAAAAAAAAAATCTAGTTTATCAGTTTTGTTTGTTGTAGCACTTTAAAAATTTTGTCCAAGTGTCTTCTGCCTTTCATAATTCCTTACAAGAAGTCTGTAATAAGTCTTTGCATTCATCTACAGGTAACATGCTCTTTTTTTTCCCTCCTGCCTTTAATTTTATTTCTTTACTTGTTTAAATATTTGATTGTGATTACTTCAGCTTGGTCTTCTTTGTATTTATCCTACTGTGGTCAACTGAATTCCTTGGTTCTATTAATTTACAATGTTTTCAGTCAAATGTACTAAATTATATCCACTTATCCTCAAATGATTTTTTCTGTTACCATCTTTCTCCCTTTTCTTTCTTAGATTCCTAATATACACATATTTCATGATACAGCATCATGCACTTATTCCCAGTGCTCTGAAGAGTTTTTAATAAAAATTTTAAGATAGTTTTAGATTTACTGTAAAGATGTGAAACTTGTATAGCAAATTCACATACAAGAAAACCCCATAGCCAGCTCCCCTAGTGTTAACATCTTACACTGCTGCTGCTGCTGCTAAGTTGCTTCAGTCGTGTCCGACTCTGTGCGACTCCACAGACGGCAGCCCACCAGGCTCCCCTGTCCCTGGGATTCTCCGGGCAAGAACACTGGAGTGGGTTGCCATTTCCTTCTCCAATGCATGAAAAGTGAAAGTGAAGTCGCTCAGTCGTGTCCGACTCCTA
>NW_011491935.1:6354-6812 GCF_000754665.1 Bison bison bison | reverse complement strand
AAAGCATCAACTCTTCGGCGCTCAGCTTTCTTCACAGTCCAACTCTCACATCCATACATGACCACTGGAAAAACCATAGACTTGACTAGACGGACCTTTGTGGGCAAAGTAATGTTTCTGCTTTTCAATATGCTATCTAGGTTGGTCATAACTTTCCTTCCAAGGAGTAAGCTCATACCATTAATTTGGGTGTTCATTTCCCTAATTCTATTCTTCTATTTGAAGGTTAACGTAGTGAGATGAGGCAAGATTCTCCTTAATGTCAGCTCTGCCTCCACTTGCTCCGGTGCTATTGGTTGATACTTGACTTTACTATCCAGGAGCAGGAAAAATGTTTCCTATTCTACTAAGATCAATAATAAGACCTTTCCTAACATCACATCACTTCCATGGGTTTCACTCTCTTTTACTCTAAAGGAGAGGGAACATATTTTCTTTCTTTTTTTTTTTTTTTCTTG
>NW_011491935.1:5019-6254 GCF_000754665.1 Bison bison bison | reverse complement strand
GGAAGCTCTTTCATTGTTTTTTAAAATGGAATCATACCATATATGTATTTGCTATTTGCTGTCCCCACTTCAACCCTTTGAAAACATGTAAAAGATACATTGCAGATTAAAATTTTTCATTGTATTTAAAATTTTGTTAATATTATATAAAATATAAGGACTATTATGTATATAATCAGGGCACTTTTAATGAACATCACTTTCAGTGTGTATGTTTGTGCATATGGTATTTGGTATTTTTTTGGTCATACAAACAATATTGCATTATTCTATTTGACATCCATATGCCCAACAAACATTCATTGAGATGTAACTGTGTGCCAGGCAGTATGCATTAAAATGATCGTGGTTCCTACTGCTAGAACTATGAAAGGGAAAAAAACATCATTGGCTATTTCTGAGAAATGTATTTTAATTTTCCAGGGTAGACTTTCTGTAACATCTATCAGAATTTTGGTGAATCCACTTTAAATTTCTCCAAAGTATTTCTCTCATAAATGCATTTTGAAACAATAAGTTTATAAATAAGTTGTGATTGTATGTATCTAACTTCAAATTGCCTTTTTGGATAGTCTGTAATTGGGAGTCAGATCTATTTGCTCCATTCATTTCATTTTCTAATATTTAGAGTACTAACAGAAGCAATGGGCTCTAGTAATATGGGCAAGTAGGTAGTATGTGGTTAAATAGAACAAATGAAGAAAAAGAAAAGCAAAAATCCTTGAAATTTTTAACTGAAGAAACACAATTACAGAGGTTCACACTAGTCAATAGCTTTGCACTGTGGGATGAGAATGGCATATAAAGAACCAGAAAAGAATTATAGCCTTTTCTTCCCTCTTGGTAATTTCTTCTCTGTGCTACCTAAGTCAAAAGGAAAACTAGCACTTTTGATTAGTGGGAAGCAGTTCTTTCTCACTGGAAAATGAAGAACAAAGGAAAAGGTGTTTAATGTGAAACTGCCTTTGAAACATAAACCACAGTCATAATTCACCATTCACTATATTTAAAATGTTTCTCTAAGACTTCTAACATTACTCATTACAGTTTATGTTTATTGTGTTAATGAAAAATTAGAAGTTTTTAGAAAACATTTAAAGAATATTTGAGTTGCTCTTTGGTCACTATGTCATGTCTGACGCTTTTGTAACCTGGAGTGGCTTGCCATTCTCCTCTCCATGGGATTTTCCTGACCCAGGAATCAAACCTGCATCTCCTGCATTGGCAGGTGGATC
>NW_011491935.1:4597-4919 GCF_000754665.1 Bison bison bison | reverse complement strand
TATTATCTTATGGTTTTAGAAGTCAGAAGTCTGAAATGAGTCCCACTGGACTAAAATCAAGGTATCAGCAGGGGGCTTCTGGAGGATCTAGGTAAGAATCCATTTCCTTGCCTTTTCAGTCTTTTTTTTTTAAACATATTTTCTTTTTGTTGTTCAGTCACTCAGTTGTTACCAACTCTTTGCGACTCCATGGACTGCAATATCCCAAACTTCCTTGTCTTTCACCATCTCCTGGAGTTTGCTCAAACTCATCATGTCCATTGAGTCGGTGATGCCATCCAACCATCTCATCCTCTGCTGTCTGCTTCTCCTTCTGCCTTTA
>NW_011491935.1:0-1122 GCF_000754665.1 Bison bison bison | reverse complement strand
AAAGAAATTAAAATATTGAATTAAAAACCAGCTTCTTAAAAACATTGGAAAACTAGTAAGAATTTATCATGGAAAAATATATATGAAGACAGGATTTCTGAAAGCAATGAAACTAATTTTGTTGCCAAACATGTAGAAGTTGAGCTTTGAGGTTGCGGGGAAGGAAGGCAATGCCTAGATTTTCACAAGATGGAGAGTTTAATAGGAGACCCTGCTTTCACAAATTTAAACTTCATAAATTCACAATTTCAGCATAAAGATGAACTAGAAGTAAACCTGACTGCTCCACATATATCCCTAATGGACAGCAAGGGAAATTACCTTAGAAATGCATAGAGATGAAGCAGGGAGACACATAGATTTTTACAGCTTACAGCTGTTCAATCCTGTTCTTGAATGCATTTCTGCAATTTTAGAATGGATTCCTGCTGGGTCCTCCTGTCCTTATGCATTGGGAGGTCTGACAGGATCCAGCTCTTAATGTGCAGCTCTGTCTCTGTGATCACTTCAAGTCCCATGCTTAGATAGTCTAACTCTACCATCCAGTACAGTAGAACAGCAGGAGCTGCTTTTCAAATGGTTTATAATTCTCTGTTGCAGAAGGCACAGACTTGAGATTAGCATCTGGGTGGAGAGCCATAGTATTTACTATACTGGCCAATTGTGAGTGAGAGAACTGTACCAATTGGAGATAATGTCTGCAAATCATGCCATGACATTTCAGAACTTTCAAATTTGCAGCTTCCTATTACAGATCCCTTGGAACCCTAAAACAATCTAACAAATTCCATTTCACTAACCGTCTAATCTATGATCAATTCAAATAAGATTACTTCTTGTTCTATTAACTTGGCTCCTACTTCTGCCTTTCTTACATTGCTCCGCCTTCCTTTAATCCTTTACCCTCCCACCTTCTCCCTGTGTTTACTTGTTACTTATCCCTAAAAGGCCAGCATAAATATTCCCAAGGCCCTCCAATTCTTCTAAATTGTCTTCTCTGAATTCTAATGGCACTCCAACTTATGTGTTCCTTGTTTTAGAGTTATTTGTATCTATATATGACATCTACCAGACAGCGAGCTCTTTGGTGGAAGTATCTAAGTTTGACAAAGCCACAGAATT
>NW_011491934.1:13593-14580 GCF_000754665.1 Bison bison bison | reverse complement strand
TAGTAATCTTGCTGAGGAAACAAAATTGTGTTTTGGCCTATGGTTTTTAGAATCTCTAAAAAGTGTAAGAAACTAAATAAACTTTTCCAAGAGGTTCTTGTTTTGATTTTATAAATTGTGCCTGGAAACAGTTGGCTATTACTGGAATGCTTAAATGTATTGAATGGGATTAACATGTTAAAGATTTCACAGTGTAAGAAGTCTTTTATAAATATTCTTTGCTATCAGCAAGGTGAATGGGAAAAACATTTGGTATTGCTGAATTTTTAAGGATTTATTATTATCAAGGGACATTTCTCCATTTTAGTGGCTTTACAGATTTTCAGTTAACCAGTGAGGTTTCACATGTTAGTTTGGTACTTAGAAAATCTGCAAGCAAGTAAGAAGCAAGAACCAAATCAACGAAATAAATGTGGAAAAGAGGGGAAATATTTTTTTTTAATTTAGTGTAAATGTCTCAATTTCTTCCTGCAAGAAATGTTGGCAATTGACCTGTTATACCCTGAAAATGAAAGGTAAGCATATCTAGTTACATGTACATTTGTTTTCCAAATCCCAAAGAAAACATAAGACAATATAAGTCATTTAGATTCAGAACGTATGATCCATTAAATCTGTCAGTTTGGTGAAAGATGATTTCAAGATGCAGTTATCTTGTGACTCTCTATTTGAAGTGAAAGAGGAGACAGATCAATTGGGCTTAGATTATTCCAAACCGCTTTATCTTAAAATTGTGCTTTTGAGAAGTTTTTGTTTGTTTGTTTATGTGTGAGAAACATTCACAAAGAAGATACAGAGTCCACAAGACTGTTCTATACATCTGTGTCTCTTTTGCTGTCTCACATACAGGACCCAGAGAGATGGTACAGGGAGGAAGGTGGGAAGGGGGTTCAGGATTGGGAACACGTGTACACCCGTAGCAGATTCCTGTTGATGTATGGCAAAACCAATACAATATTGTAAAGTAATTAGCCTCTAATTAAAATT
>NW_011491934.1:9736-10823 GCF_000754665.1 Bison bison bison | reverse complement strand
GGAAACAATGGAAACAGTGAAAGACTTTATTTTCTTGAGCTCCAAAATCACTGCAGATGGGGACTGAAGCCATGAAACTAAAAGACGTTTGCTCCTTAGAAGAAAAGCTTTGCAAATTTAGACAACATATTAAAAAGCAGAGACATTACTTTGCCAACAAAGATCCATACAGTCAAAGCTATGGTTTTTCCAGTAGTCATGTATGGATTTGAGAGTTGGAACATAAGGAAAGCTGAGTGCCTAAGAATTGATGCTTTTGAACTGTGGTGTTGGAGAAGATTCTTGAGAGACCCTTGGACTGCAAGGAGATCCAACCAGTCAATCCTAAAGGAAATCAGTCCTGAATAGTCTTTGGAAGGACTGATGTTGAAGCTGAAACTCTAATACTTTGGTCACCTGATGCAAAGAGATAACTCATTGGAAAAGACTCTGATGCTGGGAAAGATTGAAGGCAGAAGGAGAAGGGTACAACAGAGGATGAGATGTTTGGATGGCATCACTGACTTGATGGACATGACTTTGAGCAAGCTCTGGGAGTTGATGATGGACAGGGAAGCCTGGTGTGTTGTAGTCCATGGGGTTGCAAAGAGTCGGACGTGACTGAGTGACTGAAGTAAACTGATTATGTATTTGAATGGAATGAAAAAATATTTCATTCTCTAGGAAGGTACAATCCAAAGAAGGAAAGAAGTGAGTGTCCTTTGTGGCCCACACGTTGGGTTAAGAACTTACATACGTGATATTTTCTCCTACAACTCTATATGGTAAGACCTATCCATATTTCAGACTTGAAAAACCAGCTCAGGGAAATTTAGTCACTTATTCAGATAAGTGAAAATAAGTGATACTAAGATAAACACCAGTTCCTAAAGATTTGACCCATATAAATATGACAAGAGTTAGAGAGAGGAGGCTGGAGATTTCATCCAAGCCATAAAAGACACCAAAAAAGAGTGGAAGAGCCTATTTACTGGTGAAGTGAAGTCGCTCAGTTGTGTCTGAGTCTTTGCAATCCTATGGACTGTGGCCTGCCAGGCTCCTCCGTCCATGGGATTTTCCAGGCAAGAATACTGGAATGGGTTTCCAT
>NW_011491934.1:8671-9636 GCF_000754665.1 Bison bison bison | reverse complement strand
ATCTTGCTTTGGTCCACATTGACTCAGAGTTTGAGAGAAGCATGAATGATTTGTACTGGAACTCAGTGACTATGGATGAGTAAGAGTCAACTAAAATCTGAGATATTAAGAATGTTTAATTTTCTAGACAAGACAATCTATAGACTGGAATATCAGGAGAATATGACAAATCCGAGAAAAGATAGGAACAAATCTAAAAGCACACTAAGGCTATGGATCAAGGTGTAGTAATCTACAGTTGTATAAAAATTTCCACCAAAAAAGTATACTGCAATAACATTAAAATTTAGCAACTTAAAATAATAACATATATGTTTTATGAGTCAGAAATCTGGAAGTATCTTAACTGCATCCTTTTGGCTCAAAGTCTCTCATGAAGTGTAGTCAAGATATTGCTCTGTCTGCAGTCATGTAAAGGCTTGAATGGATGTAGAAGATTCATTTCCAAGGTGGTTCATTCATATGCCTGATATTCTGGGAAAGGCAAAACTCTGGAGACAGTAAAAAGATCAGTGCTTACCAGAGGTTCTAGGGGAGGGAAGGAAGGATTAATAGGTGGAGCACAGGGGTTGTATAGGGCAGTGAAACTATTCTGTATGATACATAATTATGGATAGATGTCATTATATATTTGTCAAAACTTATAAAAAGTACAACAGAAAGTGAACCTTAATGTAAATTATGTGCTTGCTGTGATAAGTCGCTTCAGTTATGTCCAAATTTTTGGAACCCATGGACTGTAGCCCACCAGGTTCCTCTGCCCATGGGATTCTCCAAGCAAGAATACTGGAGTGGTTTGCCATGCCAGCCTCCAGGGGATCTTCCCAACCAAGTACTAGAACCCACATCTCTTATGTGTCTGTTCTTTACCACTAGTACCACCTGGGAGGCCTGTGTAAACTATAGGTTTTAGTTGATAAAGTTGTAATGATATTGGCTCCTCAGTTGTAAGAATATGTATCATG
>NW_011491934.1:5596-5940 GCF_000754665.1 Bison bison bison | reverse complement strand
ATTCCAGGATATCTGGCTCTAGGTCAGTGATCACACCATTGTCATTATCTGGGTCGTGAAGATCTTTTTTCTACAGTTCTTCTGTGTATTCTTGCCACCTCTTCTTGATATCTTCTGCCTCTGTGAGGTCCATACCATTTCTGTCCTTTATCAAGCCCATCTTTGCATGAAATATTCCCTTGGTATCTGTTATTTTCTTGAAGAGATCTCTAGTCTTTCCCATTCTGTTGTTTTCCTCTATTTCTTTGCACTGATTGCTGAGGAAGGCTTTCTTAACTCTCCTTGCTATTCTTTGGAACTCTACATTCAGATGCTTATATCTTTCCTTTTCTCCTTTGCTTTTC
>NW_011491934.1:4275-4797 GCF_000754665.1 Bison bison bison | reverse complement strand
AAATGCAGTAATTCATGTTAAAGATGTAATGATTTATTCTTATTGAGTTTTTAAAATTGAGACTTGTCATTGAATTTTGTCAAATGCCTTTTCAGCATCTATGGAGATAAGCATATAATTTTATACTTGAATCAATTAGTATGATCAATTATTTTAATAGATTTCCAAAAAGTGAATCATTCTTGATCCCTACAGTAAAGTTTATTGGTCTGAATACATGTTTCTTAAAATGTACTGCTGGATTCAGGCTTGTTAATATTTTGTTTAGGATTTTTTTAGTATGTTTTTATGAAGATATATCTCATAAACCATGATATTCACACTGTTAAAGTGTATAATTCAGTGATTTTGATAAAATAACAATGTTGTGCATCCTTGGTCACTAATTCCAGGATATTTTCATCACATCAAAAAGAAACTCCTTACTTATTAGTAATCATTCATGAATTCCCAACCTTAGCTCTGGAAACTACTAGTCTATCTTCTATATATATATATACATGTGCTTATTCTGGGTATTTC
>NW_011491934.1:0-251 GCF_000754665.1 Bison bison bison | reverse complement strand
AATGACATGTTTGTTGGGAGTGACTACTGGATTACCATAACCTAGCCTTTACATTAAAAAAGATAAAAAGGAAACATTATATCAGACAAAAGAATGATGAAAAATGCATTACATGATTTCTAATACACATAGGGTTTTGATTTTTTTTTTCTTTAAAAAAATTGCATCCAAATCCAATAAGCTAACTTCTGAATGGATTTTCCTTCAGAGTTCTGAATTTATGAATTCTAACAGAACACCAGATGCTAAGT
>NW_011491933.1:13819-14051 GCF_000754665.1 Bison bison bison | reverse complement strand
ATATAGCAGAAGATAATGTTTTACTACTAGCTCCAAACTAAACGAGTTTGAAAAAAATTTTTTAAATATTATGTTTAGAATATAAACAAATCTTTTACTCAGAAAAATTAAACTCTGGTTAACTTCGGACATAGGTTCTCTGTGACATAAATTGAGGGATTTGGCTCTCTTTCGTTTTTTTTCTTTTTTATTAGTAGTATATTCCTTTGGCTATTTGTACTAACTGTGTTGG
>NW_011491933.1:9857-10112 GCF_000754665.1 Bison bison bison | reverse complement strand
GAAGGGCATCTCAAGTGGGAATGCCTTCAGGCATCTAAGCTAACCCCGGCCCCATGTTCAGTCTATAAAAGACCATACCTGAGGAGAGACTGCCCTCCGAGGTATAGGCCCCAGGGGTCAGACTCTCAGGACAATCAGGACTGAAGGTGCCCAGGGGTCCACACACAAGCTCCCATCCTAATTATACCTGAGGAACTGGGGGCAGGGGAGGGCAATCAGTTGATTTTCTTTTGGACACCAGGGCAACTTTCTCTG
>NW_011491933.1:9136-9757 GCF_000754665.1 Bison bison bison | reverse complement strand
AATTTTACTTTATGATCTTACTTGGAGAGATACAATGTATGTCTTGGGACAGATGCTGACTCCTGATTCAATAGCTTGAGTTTTGGGGGGAGCTCCTACTTTTGGAGATGAATGGCTTGAACATGAGACAAGGGGAAAGAGAGAACACAAAATAGCCCTTCTCCCTATGGGGAACCAAGCAGTTTCCATAACAGAGCCACTTTGCTGGATGTATTCTTGAAGGACTCAAGCAAGCGTACACTAAGACTTTAAACTATGCTAAGTTGACTGACATATAACAGGGAGAGAAGGAAACTCCTGATAAACCTCTAGTATAGACTACGGGAGGCTCTCTGCAAGTTTACTGACATTGATTCTAAAAGTGCAGACAGAGAAATTTTCTTAAAAGATAGATTTCTCACTCAGTCAGCTCCAAATATCTGCCATAAGTTACAAAAACAGGCATTGGACCAAATCAGTCTTTAGAAAAACTGTTGCAGCTGGCTCAGGTGGTATATTATGGTAGAGGATATGAGGAGGAAAATAGGAGGCAATAAAAAGAACCAGGCAAAAAGACTGAAGCCCCAGCATGGCTGTTAGATCTGCTCTGAAACAGCCTGAGGAAAAATGCCCAGAGGAACC
>NW_011491933.1:4727-5710 GCF_000754665.1 Bison bison bison | reverse complement strand
TTGATATAGCCATTATGGAAGATGGTATGGAGATTCCTTAAAAAACTAGGAATAAAACCACCATATGACCCAGAAATCCCACTCCTAGGCATAAGCCCTGAGGAAACCAAAATGCAAAAAGACACATGTATCCCATTGTTCACTGCAGCACTATTTACAATAGCTAGAACATGGAAGGCAATGGCACCCCACTCCAGTACTCTTGCCTGGAAAATCCCATGGATGGAGGAGCCTAGTAGGCTGCAGTCCATGGGGTCACTAAGAGTTGGACACGACTGAGCGACTGCACTTTCACTTTTCACTTTCATGCATTGGAGAAGGAAATGGCAACCCTCTCCAATGTTCTTGTCTGGAGAATCCCAGGGACGGGGGAGCCTGGTGGGCTGCCTTCTATGGGGTCGCACAGAGTCGGACACGACTGAAGTGACTTAGCAGCAGCAGAACATGGAAGCAACTTAGATGTCCATCAATAGATGAATGGATAAAGAAGTTGTAGTAATATACACCATGGAATATTACTCAGCCATAAAAAGGAATGCATTTGAGTCAGTTCTAATGAGGTGGATGAACCAGAACCTGTTATACAGAGTGAAGTAAGTCAGAAAAAGAAAGATAAATATTGTATTCTAATGCATATATATGGAATCTGGAACAATGGTACTGAGGAATTTATTACAGGGCAGCAATGGAGAAACAGACATAGAGAATAGACTTATGGAAATACAGAGAGGGAGGAGAAGGTGAGATATACAGAAAAAGTAACTTGGAAACTTACATTCAGTTCAGTTCAGTCGCTCAGTCGTGTCCAGCTCTTTGCGACTCCATGAATTGCTGCACGCCAGGCATCCCTGTCCATCAGCAACTCCTGGAGTTCACCCAAACTCATGTGCATCGTGTCAGTGATGGCATCCAGCCATCTCATCTTCTGTCGTCCACTCCTCCTCCTGCCCCCAATCCCTCCCAGCATCAGGGTCTTTTCAAAT
>NW_011491933.1:3958-4627 GCF_000754665.1 Bison bison bison | reverse complement strand
GAGACAAGGGAAAATCAACAAAGGTCTTGGTGGTAAGGAACTAAAAATCAGTCTGGGATGCCATCAGGTCTTACCCCTGTGCATCTCCACCCTGCCTCGGTGGTAGAACCAGGAGGGTCGAGTAAGGTACCTGTGTCAGTATGGGACAGACTAAGTCCTACCAGGGAAGGAAAGCTTTAGTGGAAAGTCTGTCTAACCCCTATCTGGAGTGGAGAGGGACGCCTCCAGTGGAAAGAAGCCACAGCCGTGGATGCCGCTTCTTTTACAGTTGGGAGCTAGCAGTTCCAGAACTGCTCCTTTAAAGTAAAAAAAAAAAAAAATGTATTTAAAAAAACTGGGACAAGTTTGATACCCAGAGTTTAAAAAGACATGCCTGATCTTCTGTGATACTTAATGGCCACAGAATCCTTTGGAAGATGGGGAACACTGGCCTATTGAAGGGTCTCTTAATTATGATACTGTTGTACAGTTAGATTGGTTCTGTAGAAAACAAGAGAAATGGGTAGAAGTGCTATATGTGTTGCTCTTTATCTCTCTGTGAGACATGCCAGACTTATGTCCTAAGGGTGCAGGTTTGGGTGTGAAACCTTTTTAGCTGCCTCCTGTCCTCTTACTTTGCTCCTGTGTCTGGGGCTCCCAACTGAACAGGCTGAGAATCAGGGCACCTTT
>NW_011491933.1:0-949 GCF_000754665.1 Bison bison bison | reverse complement strand
GCAGGATATAAAATTAATATACAGAAATCCCTTGCATTCCTATACACTAACAATGAAAAATCAGAAAGAGAAATTAAGGAAATAATCCCATTCACTAACGCAACACAAACAATAAAATACATAAGAATAAATTTACCTAAGGAAACAAAAGGTTACTGCCTACAGAAAACTATAAAACACTGATGAAACAAATCAAAGGTAATACAAATAGACGGGAAAATATACCATGTCCTTGAATTGGAATAATCATTATAGTGAAAATGAGTATGCTACCCAAATCAATCTATAGATTCAATGCAATCCTGATCAAAACACCAACAGTATTTTTCACAAAACTGGAACACAAAACTTCACAATTTGTATGTAAATACAAAAGACCCCAAATAACCAAAGGAAACTTGAGAAGAAGAGTGCAACTTCAGGAATAAACCTTCCTGACTTCAGACTATACTACAAAGCTACAGTCATCAAGACATATAGTACTGGCACAGACAGAAATACAGATTAATGGAACAAAATAGAAAATTCAGGGATAAATCTACACACCGATGGACATCTTATCTTTGATAAAGGAGGAAAGCATATACAATGGATAAAAGACAGTCTCTTAACAAGTGGTGTTGGGAAAACTGGTTAACTATATGTAAAATAATGAACCTAGAACACTTTCTAGCATCATACACAAAAATAAATTCAAAATGTATTAAAGACCTAAATGTAAGACCAGAAAATATAAAACCCTTAGAGGAAAACACAGGCAGAACACTCACTGACATAAATAAAAGCAAGATCCTCTATGACCCACCTCACAGAGTAATGGAAATAAAAACAAAAGGGACATAATTAAGCATAAATAATTTTGCATAACAAAGGTTCAGTAAGTCAGTTCAGTTGCTCAGTCGTGTCCGACTCTTTGCGACCCCATGAATCACAGCACGCCAGGCCTCCC
>NW_011491932.1:10702-11046 GCF_000754665.1 Bison bison bison | reverse complement strand
AGACTTCCATGAACATGACCATTGATGGCATGGGGACGAAAGAAGGACTGGACAAGAAATACGAACACATGGTCAGAACATCTGGAAGAGAATCAGGAAAAGATGTAGTCATTGATGTCAAGGAAAGAGAAAGCTTTTGGGTAAGGAAATCAAACCTGCCAAATGCAGCAGGAATGCTGAACAGAAAGAGGTAAGGAAATGGGCAACTGGATTTGGTCAGTGGGACATTTTTAACCTTAGTGAGGGTGATATCTCTAGAGCAGTGAGCCCAAAGCCCAGATTGTAGCTGGTTATAGAGTGAATGAGATCAGAGAAAGTGGGAGGAAGTGTGTGTGTAGATTCCT
>NW_011491932.1:9444-10602 GCF_000754665.1 Bison bison bison | reverse complement strand
ATTAATGAACCAAAAATCTTTATAAAATCTGGGAAGTCCAACTAAGGCAGCTTCCACTGATGATAATGTTAATATTTCTCTGGAGCCCTTTACATGTAAGAGCTCAATCTACAGAGGAGAAAAAGAAGTAGTTCTAGGCTTCATATACAAGGTGATGTTTTAATTGGGTCTTCAGAGATGAGTAGGCATTCAAGGAATGGAAAAGGGAACTTCAGGTAGGGAACTCTCATGTCTGGAAAGAATTTGGCTAGTTTGGGGGATAACAAACATGAGTATACCCAAAGAAAGTAAAAGGAGGGAAGTCATAAAAAATGAGGCTAGAGAATAAAGCTAGTTAGAGCTAGAGGGTCAAGTTGATTATTAAGGCATTCAGATCTAACTGTAGGTAACAGGAAGGCACAGCAAGATTTTTAAGCAGAGAAGGGGTATGATTAGATGTAGATTAGATTCTAAGAAGATAATTCAAGATGCCTTTAGAAGGATATACTAGAAAGATGGTGGATCAGTGTATCATGACAATCATTCACAAGAGAGAAATGATGAAAGTTCAGGCTTCAGCTGTGGGGTTGGAAAGGAGAGGCTAAATTAACAGGATAAAGTGAAAGTGAAGTCGCTCAGTCATGTCTGTCTCTTTACAACCCCATGGACTGTAGCCCTCCAGGTTTCTCTGTCCATGGGATTTTCCAGGCAAGAGTACTGGAGTGGGTTGCCATTTCCTTCTCCAGGGGATCTCTCCGACCCAGGGATCGAACTCAGGTCTCCCACATTGCAGGCAGACACTTTACCATCTGAGCCACCAGGGAACCTAATTAACAAGATAAATGGAAGTTAAAATGCATTAAAAAGGATATAGAGGGTACAAGAGGAAGAGTAATGTTTGACTCAAGGTTCCAAGTTAGGCAACTGAGCAGATGATGCTCTCATTTGCTCAAAGAAGAGATGTTAAAGGAGGAAAATGCTGAGGAAGATAATGAGTTCAGTTTTGAGCATGTTTTTCAGATGACCGCCACAAATTCATGTGTCTAATCTGCTGTTGAAAATGTTAATCTAGAACTAAAAACAGATGTTGGGGCTATCAATGCAGGGATGGAGTCATCAGATCATGATAGTATTAATTCAGATCACTCAGTGCAAATGTGTAGAATGAAGAGGGGAGTA
>NW_011491932.1:4219-6703 GCF_000754665.1 Bison bison bison | reverse complement strand
TGCAGCCTTCACACTTATCCACCACTCTTCCTTGTGGTGGTCTAGGCAGGCTACCACTGTCTGTGCGTGCACATGCACAGAACATCTGCCTGGAAGGGAACATTTATAGAGAGGTGTGTGTTGACTCAGGCTAAACCTCAGAAAGAAGACCTAGAAGGGTGGATGGAGGGAAGGGAGGGAGGCTCATGAGGGATGGGATGTATATATAATTCTGACTGATTCATGTTGTTGTATAGCAACAGAAAGCAACAGAACATTGTAATTTACCTCCAATTAAAAATCAATTTATAAAAAAGAAAAGAAAAAAAGAAGACTCTCTTAGAAAGATTCTTGCCTTTTAACTTGAGGGACATGCTCTCTTCCTTCCCTGAGAGTTTGAAAATGGGGCCATTTCTCATCAAGTGATTTTCTTTGCTACAAAACTGCTCTATTGTGTTTGGTACAACACACCAAATTAGAACTTTTTTAGAAGCCTCAACAAATCTTGTCTCTAGTGTGAAAGGATTATGAGTACAAACCCCATTCTGTTTGTACCCCCATTCAAACTCCCATGTCTTCAAATGTAAGCCTCTTGAGGTCCCAAGGGGATGATGCAGCCCATTGTCATGAGCCCATAAGAAGTGCTGGCATCTTGTAGGAAAAAGGCATTTTTCACTTTAAGCATAAACTCAGCTGTGCTAAATGCAAGGAGGCCACTTAGCTTCTCGACTCTTGGAGGGACAGCTCTACTCAGCTCAGTATCAGAAATCCTGTCACACTGAGATGGAGGTGGAAATATATGGTATTAAAATGCAGACATAGGAAAGTTTCCCCACAACTTAAAAAATCTCTAACAGCAAAATTTGAGGATCTTTGAATTTCAAGGAAGATATGCAAAACAAAGATCAATAACACAGGTAAAACTTTCAATGGCTGATTACACTTTCCTTGTGATATGTACTTTTTATAAAATAGAGCCATATCTCTGTCCTCCTTTGTATAAAGAAATTCATCAACATCCCTACAAAGATTCTCTCTTCTTCTCTCCCTTTCTCCTCTTCCCCTGCACAATTCATTGCCTCTTCTGCGACAGTTTTTTAACATGTTAGACATTACCATGTTACATCATAATTAGTCTAATTCATGTCTTTCTGCCATGACAGATTGTGAGCTTATTGAATTCAAGGATCATGTACATGTTGGTATTCCCAACACCACAGACACACTACCGTTTGCACTCAACCTATATCCCCAACCCCTTCGCATACCATGGTACCATCTGACTTCCCAACTCCATCACTTCAATTTCTTTGCTTGAGGGCTTTCTCCCACCTAAGCCACTTTGCCCACCCTTGTGACCAGCCAGAAGTGAAGATGAATTAATGCCCCCAAGAATATTCCTGTCTAATGACTGATGGGTGTTGATACAGAATAGCTTAGAAGAATGTGTCTGCCAGAGCTACTTATGGGATAAAGCTTCATGTGCCTTTGGGAGATAATGGATTCACTAAAGCACCTTTCCTTGGCTTCTTTCCCAACTCTGAATCTCTTCCCTACATCCCAGCTGGTGCATTATTTACCTCCTTTATAAACTACTTTTACCCAAATCCCTGATTCCAGGGTAACCCAAACTAGGTAAGCACCCCATATACAGAGAAAGTCCATTAAATATCATTTTAATTAAACTGAGTTACAAAGCTGGCTAGTATAGCATGAGATAAGAGAGATGGAAGCCTCTGCTACATAAATGCAAAGGGCCCATCAGTCAAATATGAGCACACAGACAGACAAGCACCACGATTTCAGGGCTTCCCTCTGCAGTAAGGAAGCGGCTGTCCTAGTTGTTAGTAGAGAAGAGTGCATGTCAGGAACTCTGGTTTCTATTTTTAGATAGCTTGCTGACATAGAAAACTTCTGTTTCCTCCCAATACAATGGTGACCTTCCTACCTCTGAGAAATGGTGCAGAATGCCTAATAAGGAAACAAGTTCCCATTTGTGAAAGTCACAGATGAGCAGAGGAGGGGTGGGAGAGCTTAGGTACTATTCATTGGCAGACACGGTGTTCTAAGATCTCTTTTGACTGTGGAACAGGAAGTGCTGGGTTGCCTGGCACTGTCATGGCCTTGAGCAGGATTTTGGTCTTTAAGTTTCCACAGCCTGGCTCTGAGTCTAACAATTCCAAAGGGTGATAATGTTTCTAAAAATTCACATAAAAAGATGATTTTCAAAAAAAAAAGATAAAATCATAACTCTTGTGCAGATATAAAATGAATACGTGTTAAAGATTTTAACTCATTAATCAATGAGAGAACCAGGCAGATGGCATAACCAGTTCAAAATAAAAACCTAAGAAATAGACACATTTATAGATGAAGAATATTGGCCTGAATGTGCAAACAGAGGCAAAAACCAGATGCTTTCACAGTGGAGGAGGGCAGTCACTTGAACTTCTTTGGGACAGCACACGGCAGGATTTGCATGTCTCTAAGCAAGCAATGGCAACC
>NW_011491932.1:0-1807 GCF_000754665.1 Bison bison bison | reverse complement strand
AGGCCAGAGATGCTGCTCAACATCCTGCAATGCACAGGACAAACTCCCACAACAGAGAATGATCTGTCCCCAAATGCCAATGGTCCTTGGGTTGAAAAACCCTATCTTAAATAAGGAAGCTAGCAGGAATGACCCCAAGTCTATAGTGCTGTTTAGTAGTCCAGATGCAAAGAATGCTTATGCATAATTCCTGGAAGCAAGCTACAATTTATTTAACAACTATTATGGGCTTTCCTTACATCACTACTAATTCTCATAATTAACATCAAAGTAAGCACCATTATTCCAATTTTACAGAATTAACAAACCCAGAGAGTTTCTATACTCTTTAAAGTTCACAGGTGATAATAAGCAAAGCTAGTGGCAAAAACAAGACAGACTGGTAGTTACCATACTTCATATATTGGCTCCTGTCTTATTCCTTCTTTTTTAATCATGGAGAAATCCACAGTATGCAAAGATAGAAACTTGTCAGCATTCTCAAAGCCCTCTGACATGGATCTGAGCTATGTGCACATATGTCCACTCACTCATCCTTGTGTGAAAGCAGGTGACAACTGGTAGCCATTAGTGGGAAGGCCTCACAGGATCTGCCATTTGCTTCTCTATATTCAAGCTACCTTAGTGGCTAATTAATTGCTTTGTCTGGCAGTTCTAACCTTTTATCAACAAGGCTGGTCCAAAGCAAATGGTTTGCTAGACTATCTCATCAGGCTGTGGGAATCAGCACAGACCTGGATGTCAGCAACCAAACTGAATGCAGGGGAACTGATAAAATCATTCTGACCATGTGTTGGGCAGAAGAATCAACAGTATATAATTTATTAGTGATGAATTTTCAAGAAGATTTTAAAAATGCAATGAGTTCATTTGTGTGACTGTTTCTAATTAATGTCATGACGTTAAAAGAAAAAAATCTTTCTCCATTCTTTGAATTAGATGCCACAAATTACCCCTCACAAAGGGAGTGCCACCATGAAAAGCCATTCCCTCCCTTTGCAACTCTCTCATCCTCCAAGACTCTCTCTTTCATGGGCATCAAAGCACCATACAACACAGGAAGCTGTCATAAGAAACACTGCTTCCCTGTGTTCAAATAAGTCTCTGACCGTTAACTATACATCTTCTTGATTTCTCTATGTGCTTTATTTTTCCTTTATCACTTGAGCTAATGGTGAGACTCTTTTTGCTAGATAAAAATCTTCTTATTCCAAAAGAAATTTAATTTCTATAGATATCAAGCACATAGAGTTACTACTGCATTCCCACCCAGGGGCCCCACGTTAAGTCAACTGTGATACTTGAGGACACATTAAATTATTTAAAAGGAATAAAATGCAAAATCAAAATGTCATTCTTGTCTATTTGTGACAAGAGAGAAAAAATCACATTTTCATCTTAGAACTGAAAGAATGCTGGCTCTCAAGTCTTTTGCCCTAAAATGATGTTGGAAAATAACATAACTGAGGCAAAACTAATGAATAGTGACTAGTTGTTTTGGTGTTACAGAGATCCTCTACTCTTTTCTAGTTCTTATTTTTTACCTATGCTGTGGCCCTCATTTAAATTTTTTCAAGCTTTATTGAGATAAAATTGATATATAATACTGTGTAAATTTAGGGTGTACAATGTGTGGAGCTTATATATTGCAAAATTATTACCATGTAGTATTAGCTAACACCTCTATTATATCACATAATTACAATTTCTTTTTTATAGTGAGAACATTTAATATTTACTCACTTAGCACTTTCAAGTATATAATACAGTACTGTTAACTACAGCCACCACCACTAATACTGTACCT
>NW_011491931.1:9529-10116 GCF_000754665.1 Bison bison bison | reverse complement strand
TTAATCATTTAAAAAGTCTTATCAAATCTTCAGTGATCTAACAGTTCCAAGAGGCTTCTTTTCCTGCATGTATCATTTAAGCAAGAAGGTCCATTTATTTCAACAAATGTTTCTTGAGTGATCTAAAATTCTAGGCCAGGAATTGCAAGCTGTATTTTATTTGGCTGTTTTATCCTGTATTTTATTTGGCTATTTTATCCTGGCTATTTTATTTAAAATCCAGAATCCTAGGCCTTACCTCCTAGAGCGTCCGATTAGTATATCTTTTGTAGGACCCACACTCTAAAATTTACAGCCTCTCTTCTCTCCGCATGTAATTTTGATCTCAGTGGTCCCCAGACTACAATTTGAAAAACATTCCCCTAGGTATTTTCACTAGGAGCTAAAGGAAAAGGAAAGCCAAATAAATATTATTAATTAATGAAATTATGCCCGACTCTTTGCGACTCCATGGACTGTAGCCTATCAGGCTCCTCCATCCATGGGATTTTTCAGGCAGGAGTGCTGGAGTGGGTTGCCATTTCCTTTTCCAGGGGATCCTCCCGACCCAGGAATCGAACCCGGGTCTCCCCCATTGCAGGCAGATG
>NW_011491931.1:8799-9193 GCF_000754665.1 Bison bison bison | reverse complement strand
GAACCTGTTTTCTTATACATAAAATGGGAGCATCTAGCTTGATCTTGGTTTATAAACTTGACCTTTTAGACCTCTAGGGTATCCAGGATTTATTGGCTTTCTGTGTTGTGATTCTGGGTGAGATTTCATCCAAAGAAAGATAGAGAGACACCATATGGCTTCCCTATCTGCACCCCTCTAGAAAAAGGGTTACTGTGCCATGTTCATTATTTCATCACCAGGGTCTACTGCATCCCACAGAAGACCCTCAATAAATATTATATGGAAGGAAAGACATGAAGGGAGAGAAGCAAAGAGAGGGGTAATGAGAGTGTGGGTGGATAGGAGGAGAGATGGGAGGATGGGTGAGAGGATGGTGGGAGGATGGTGGGAGGGTGGTGGAAGGATGGTGGAA
>NW_011491931.1:5044-5991 GCF_000754665.1 Bison bison bison | reverse complement strand
TTGGCCTTCTGATTGTGTACGCACGTATGTGTGTGTGTGTGTGTGTGTGTATGTGTGGTGTGCTGTGTACACTGAAGTGCAAGAGATTGGTTACCAATTTTGGTGAGCTCAGGTTTGGGCTTGCTAGGACTAAGTTTCTCTAATACCCACAAATATGAGATTCTAACTAATTTCTAGAATAATACCTATATATATTCATGTCTTCCTATTAATACTTTGAAAATAAATGCCCTTGAATGGGCTTATGTACTAGAATATTATTCAGCTTGGAAAATAATAGTTGAAATGAGTTGGGTCAGAGCTAGAAGTGGCTGGAAAATAAATAATTCGTGAGAAGTCAGGATGAGGGGCCCAAAGGAGAGACAAAAGGAAGAACAAAGTTTGCCAAAAGCAAATTTGTCTATTGAACTGTTTCACTGAGGCTCAACTCAGACTGTAAATAGTACATATTAAAAAAAGAAAAACCTAGGAAACCAATATGGAGAGCATGTTTTTGATCAGCATTCTGTCAACTGGGACTTTTAAAAAGTCATATTTCTCCCTAGAGAGGTGTGTAAAATGTGTGCATTTCTTTTCCTTTTTTTCTGGTCTAAATTAGGGGGCTTCTATTCTTGTTTTTATTGAGGTATAGTTGACAAAGTGTCCATTTCTTGATCACAGTTGCAAAGCAGAGGATATTGACAAAGTCAAAAGCCAAATGTTACAAGACAGAAAGCATTATGAGTGAGAATTCTAGAGTAGGACATACTAGAGAGACATTGACTGATTATCTGAGCCCACTCTCCAGCTTCTCTGTGTTTTAAACAGCTAACGTCTGTGGCCTTCCTAGTGCTGTCTTTTGGATTACTGGAGCTGTTTTCTTGGCTTAGAGAGAAAAACTTGGGAGTTCACATACCATTTCAATACCTTCCTGTTGTGGGATTATAAAAGGTCAGATTCCTTTTCTA
>NW_011491931.1:3515-4944 GCF_000754665.1 Bison bison bison | reverse complement strand
CAAGCACATTACATTTATTGTGCACTTTATTTCTATTATTATCATTATATTGTGATATATGATGAAATAATTATACAGCTCACTGTAATGTAGAATCAGTGGGAGCCCCAAGTGTGTTTTTCCTGAGTTCAAGCAGTAATGCTAGCAATGGGGAGCAGCTGTAAATAAAGATGAAGCTTCATTTGCTCACCTGCCACTCACCTTCTGCTGTGTGGCCCCATTCCTAACAGGCCACAGACTGTTACCCATCAGTGGCCTGGGGGTTGGGAACCCCTGACCTATGTAACCAATAGGATATAATAAGGATGATGGTGTGTGACTTCTGAGGCTGGATCATTAAAGTCATTGTAGCTTCCACCTTGCCCTCTTTTGTGTTATCCTCTTTAAGGGAAGCCATTTGTCATGTGAGGCAGACACTCAAATAACTCTAAGGTCCATGTGGCAAAGAACAGAGCCCTTTCACCTTTAGGTAGCACAGACTTGCCATTCCCATGGGTGAGTTATTCAGGAGGTGGTTCATTCAACCCCAGTCAAATCTTCAGATGGCTGCAGCCTTGGCTCACTTCTTGACTGTATCGAGGAGGAAGAAATTCTTCTCTACCCTTTGAAGTTTTTCTGGCTTGTCTAAAAATTAAATTGACATGGGACAGATTAACAGGAGTTGTTATTCAGTTGCTAAGTCATGTCTGACTCTTGGACTGCAAGAGTCCAAGGACTGCAAGACCCATGGACTGCAGTATGCCAGGCTTCCCTGTCCCTCACCAGCTCCTGAAGTTTGCTCAAACTCATGTCCATTGAGTTGGTGATACCATCCAACCATTTCATCCTCTGTCGTTACCTTCTCCTCCTGCCTTCAATCTTTTCCCAGCATTGGGGTCTTTTCCAGTGAGTTGGCTGTTCTCATCAGGTGGTCAAAGTATTGGAGCTTCAGCATCAGTCCTTCCAATGAATATTGGGTTGGGTTGATTAACAGGAGAACATCACACAAAAGTTTTGTAATGTGTACAATATATAAGAGAGAGACCCAGTAAAAATAAGTAACTCCCTCAAATGACCGAAACCCTCACCATGAATATTAATTCAGCTAAAGACAAAAGAGGGTGTTGGGAGTAGTGGTTTGGGATTTCAAAGATGAGGAAGGAAATTCACATGCAAATGTTTGATAAACAAATGTTTTCTGGGCCATGCAGAGACAATGGTACACAGAGTGGACTTTGATCTCTTAAGAGTTTCCCCACCACACCATGCCATGTATTTTACAAATATCTCTGATGGTAGTTCTGTTCTGGGAACAGGTTCTCTATCAAAAAAAAATTTTTTTTGGCAATTGGGGGAAGGCCAAAGTTTCTTCCTGGGTCTTTTGGACCTTGATTATTTTCAGCTTGAAATAATGCACATACCAAATAAATATTTTGGGGTGGCATATTTT
>NW_011491931.1:0-1385 GCF_000754665.1 Bison bison bison | reverse complement strand
TATTCTTGCCTGGGAAGTTGCATGGACAGAGGAGCCCAGCAGGCTACAGCCCATGGGGTCTCAAAGAATCAGACACAACTGTTGGAGAGAAGGCCAAGCACTACAAGGAGTTTTGAGACTTGACCATTTGTGGGTTCATTGTGGTTTGCTCTATTTCCAGGATATGTTGAAGAATACTCCCTAAAGTAGGCACTGTTGGTTATAGTGGTTATTCAGAGCCTTTCTTGAGATACCTATGGAATCTGTGGTTAAGCCAACACATAAAACTAGCAACTGATGCCAAGAGAGATGTTCCTTTTGGCTCAGTAATAGCTCTGTTTAACACATGTTGGCTGAGCCTGCCAATAGTCAGGAATGATGCAGTGGGATTTAAAGAAGGAATTTTGACTGAGAGTAAAGTCACATAGAAAGCTTTCCTGAAGGTCCTTGGTCAGCTCAAGAATTGTTCTTGCATGGCACAGGGAGAAGGAATCTTGAGCAGCTCTGACCTTTTATTCATCATGATGAATGGACCATCACTGTGTACATCATTGACTCTCAAACCATTTGTTAAGATCTTATTAATACAGTACTCCCTCTCCAGTGGGCACAAAGTGAGTTAACTGGGCCCTCTTATGAACTGTTGGCAGGAGGATAAATGACTATAGTATTTTGGTAGACAGTTTAGGAATATGTATCAAGATTTTAAAAGCATGGCATCATTTAGGGTCCTGGCACAGAACAGATGGTGCTTCTAAACAGGGTATTGAGAACATGCATGCAGTAAGACCTTAGGGAAATTGACAAGGGCTGGTACAATACCTGAGACCAACCACAGTGAGGAACCATTAATACCTTAGGGCTGAAGGGGCAAGAGGAGGCAGTGGTTAAGAGAACTTGGAGCTGTATGGAAGGGTACCCTACCTGAGCTGAGATCTTGGTAGAAGGATGCAGCCATATTTTGGTAGAAGAATGTGCTGGTAGTAGGAGTGCTGGGAGAAACAAATACCTCAAACTCACTCTCTTCTCTTCTTGCAGTCTCTTGTCAGCATCTCCCAGCAGCAAAATTGACCAGAAACCATAGGCAAAGAAGTCAGTGCAGTCCATATGAGTCATCCTCCTCAGGCAGGATTCTAAAGGATGGAGAGTGAGTCTTCAGGGACAAATAAAACATCTGGCACATGAATATACCTTTTGACTCAGCAAGCCTATTCTTACAATGCTTTCTAAAGAATTGTTTCAACAGGTTTTCAAAGATAATCAGTATAGCATTTCTTCAGAATAGAGAAAAACTAGAAAGGACCTACATGCCCACTATTACTAAGGGTATATTCATATTATGGGATACTATGTAGCTATTAGGAAAAATAAGATAGAATCAACATGGGCAGATATGGAAGCACCCA
>NW_011491930.1:10214-10414 GCF_000754665.1 Bison bison bison | reverse complement strand
GCACAGCACAGCACAAACTCCACAAGAACAGGGAACTTTTTCTGTTTTTATAACTGATGTATTTTGTTCACTGATACCTAAGACAGGATCTGGAACAAGGTAAGTGTGAAATAATAATGTGTGAAATAGATATTCTTGTCCATTCTCTGCATTTCACGCTACTCTTGACAATCAAATGGAAAGGGGTGTGGAGTAAGTTT
>NW_011491930.1:9332-10114 GCF_000754665.1 Bison bison bison | reverse complement strand
TTTGGCTGTGTGGAGATTTCCCTGCCATAGAATAACCAAGAAACATGCTTCTTGGAAACAGCATAATGAAAGTGCATTAGCATAAAATTAGGCAGCCTGTGTGCTTGCTCAGTCACTTCAGTCAAGTCCAACTTTTTGCAACCCTATGAACTGTAGACCACAAGGCTCTTCTGTCCATGGAATTCTCCAAGCAAGATTACTGGAGTGGGTGGCTGTGCCCTCCTCCAGGGGATTTTCCTGACCCAAGACTCAAACCCGTGTGTCCTGCTTTGTAGGCAGATTCTTTACCCACTGAGACATCTGGGAAGCCCTAAAATCAGACAGAGGTATGTTCAAATTATACTTGCGCTATAGTTCAGTCTTAGACAAAATACTTAATCTTGTGACCCTCTGTTTTTCTGATAAGATGAAAAGATTTACTTCTTAAAGTTGTTTCAAGGATTGAATAATATCCCAAGACTAAGCACACAGAACATAGTAGATGTTCAGGTGTGATTTCTTTAATGCCGCATTGGCCAAAGAGATCTGAAAAGAAAGGAAGTTAATTTGGATTTAGTGTTCCCTGTGTGTTGGTAGTTTACATACATGTAAACTCCACAGGCTTCCTTGGTGGCTCAGATGATAAAGAATCTCCCTGCAATGTGGGAGAGTTGAGTTCAATCCCTGGGTTGCAAAGATCCTCTGGAGGAGGGCATGGCAACCCACTCCAGTATTTTTGCCTGGAGAGTCCCATGGACAGAGGAGCCTGGCTGGTTACAGTCCATGGAGACACAAAGAGTCAG
>NW_011491930.1:4987-6535 GCF_000754665.1 Bison bison bison | reverse complement strand
GCCTTTTTCTGTCTATCACAAGTTCAGTTCAGTCACTCAGTCATGTCTGACTCTTTGTAACCTCATGGATTGCAGCACGCCAGGCCGCCCTGTCCATCACTATCACAATGGAGTGCCTAAAGAATGACAGGCTCCCAATAGACGAAGTTTCTTCCCACCCTTTTGCACTGAAGGAACACACTCCACAGTAACAGGTTTTTGAAGGAGATGACAAAAAGAAGCCCCCAAATGAAAGCTGATGACATGGAGATTTCTCTGCATGAGGTCGGTCTCACCCTAATTTCTCTGTGAGCTGAGTTATGAGCCATCACAGGTCACACAAACTGATAATGCATTTGATAGGGCATTCAAAGTAGCAGATAGGAAAAATTCTAGAAATAAGCTTTCACCCTAATGGAATTCATAGAAGAAGGAACTAACCCAGCAGATGTTAATGGAAATGCTAGTTCTAAAACTGAGGGTCCTTCAGTTTCTAGTGCCATCTTGACCTCATTCACTGCAGAATGATTTGACTTATACAAGGGGTAAAATATAAATTAACTGCACAAGGGAGGCAGAGCTTTGAAATGAATTAAAAATGAAAATATTTAGTGGGATCAAAGTTCATGTCTTAGCACATTTGTGCATCATTCTGTCAGCATGTGATATGTATGTGTGCTAAGTAGGGAAAGTGTACGTGATCAAGAGTAGACTCTTTGTATATGATGGAGGTTAATTAGCCTGATCTACAAATATATAAAATATCAGACCTGAGAAGCCCTGATTCAAAGTCCTTATTCTATAAATCAGGAAAGTAAATCAAGAGAGGGAGTAAATTAGGTCTCAAAGTGGGCTTCTGATTCCTGGTATGTATCTGTCTGCTCGCTATAGGATAGGAATTACTGTAGGGTAGGCTACTTAATGGCAGTTCTCAACCGATTTGTCCTTTTAATTGTATAAACAATAGTAATAATATCTTTTTGGCCATTTTACTTCCATGTAACTCCAGAAGCACTATTCATATTATTATATGTTATGACTCTGTAAATTAAACACCCGTCTCATCTTGCATATGTCACCACTGGGGACAATGACTAAAGAACTTTTCCAAATTCACAGAGCTGATTACAAACCCCAGTATTCCACCTTTACTCCCTGGACTACTTAGAAAATTGGACTTTAAAATAAAAATTAACTCATTTCTACTTCTCCCTTAATATGCCATATGTTTTCTTCACAGTATACCTTGCCTTGTGCTATTCCTTTGCCTGGAACATCTTCTTACCAGCCTAGTCATCTTCATCGCAGTTTGTCAAAGTTCTATCTTTCCTGGTACATACAAAGTATTACCTCCTTTATGCAGCCTTCTTTAAACCCAGGCTCTCAAGCAAAATATCTTATTTTCTTTGAAACTACAGAGTCCTCAGTTTATTCTGCCCCCAAATACATGTTGCACTCTGTCTTAATTATAGTTATTTTTTTAATGGCAAACACTGATGCGTACTCAATAACTATTTCCTCTACTTTCTTGCCAAAAGAAACCTGTATTTGAGGAGCAATGTGCCTAGC
>NW_011491930.1:3874-4887 GCF_000754665.1 Bison bison bison | reverse complement strand
GGTATGGGCTTCCTTCATTCAAAACTCAGCTTAAAATTCTCCTCCTCAGGGAAGCCTTTTCTTTCTCTATTTTTTCTTAAATCGAAGTGTAGTTTATTTACAATGTTGTGTTAATTTTAAGTGTACAGCAAAGTGATTCAGTTATACATACATACATATATATATATATATAAGTATATTTTCTTTTTCAGATTCCTTTCCTTTATAGGTCATTACAAGATATTGAATATATTTCCCTGTGCTATAGAGTAGGTCCTTGTTGTTTACCTATTTTATATTTATCTGTGTATCTGTCAGGGCTTCCCAGATGTCTTAATGGGTAAAGAATCTGCCTACAAAGCAGGAGATGTAAGAGACATGGGTTCAATCCCTGAGTGGGGAAGATCCCCTGGAGGAGAGCATGGCAACCCGCTCCAGTATTCTTGCCTAGAGAATCCCCATGGACAAAGGGGCCTGATGGGCTACAGTCCATAGGGTCACAAAGAGTCAGACACGACTGAAGCAACTGAGCACTCATGCATGTATATCTGTTAATCCCAAACTCCTAATTTATCTCTCCTCCCTATCCCCTGTCTCACCACTATCCCCTATGGTAATGGTGAGTTTGTTTTCTATCAAGCCTTTTCTTTTTAAGCCTCCTTCACTGTGATCACCTCTTCATTCTGGACTTCCACAGCCCATTCCTATTCTAGTTGATCATTTGAATTTGCACTCATTTGTATGATAATTTGCAAATATAAGTCATTTGCTATGAAAAAATTCCTCCTTTCCTCAGCTGGATAGCAAGCTCCTTGTAATCATGTGTTCTGTCGTTCCCTGTGCCTAGAGGAGTGGTGAGCTCCAACAGGGCCAGTACTGGCATTGCTAATTGTTGAGGTTGTCAGTCTCCCATGAGAAGCAGAATGCAGTAACCTCTGAGACACAAGTCTCTGCTGCAGCTCTGACTTCAGTACTGGATGCATTCCTCCCTGCCTTTCTATCCTATGCTCTCAGAACAAGATTCCTTGCCTACT
>NW_011491930.1:0-1036 GCF_000754665.1 Bison bison bison | reverse complement strand
TGTGTGAGATGAGTGCAATTGTGTGGCAGTTTGAGCATCCTTTGGCATTGCCTTTCTTTGGGATTGGAATGAAAATTGACCTTTTCCAGTCCTGTGGCCACTGCTGGGTTTTCCAAATTTGCTGGTATATTGAGTGCAGCACTTGCACAGCATCATCTTTTAGGATTTGAAATAGCTCAACTGGAATTCCATCCCCTCACTAGCTTTGTTCGTAATGATGCTTTCTAGGGCCCACTTAACCTCGCATTCCAGGATGTCTGGCTCTAGTTGGGTGATCACACCATTGTGATTATCTGGGTTGTGAAGATCTTTTTTGTATATTTCTTCTGTGTATTCTTGCCACCTCTTCTTAATATCTTCATCAAAAATATAAACTGTGTTAAACTGTTTTCCAAAAGAGTTGTGCACATTTCTACTCCCACCAGCACCATTTGAGTGTGGCTATTTCATCATACCTTCCTTGGCCCTAGTATTTTCATTTTCCCCCTTTACTATTTTGATGGGGTAAAAGCTTTAATATTCTAATTTGAATTTCTTTGATTATCAGTGAAGCCAAACATTCTTTTTTCCATGTATTCCCACTAAACTGTCTGATCAGTGATGCTGACATATTACAGATTTTACTGATTCACACTCGCCCTATTCCTACCATGGAAGTAATCTCCAGAAGACAGGAGGAGGCGAAACAAACAATAACCTAAAAGCCTCAAAAGTCCAACATGGCTCCTAAATAATCTGATTTGATTGTACGAATAGTTGACTAGAAGTTCTCCTTCCCACGGTATTTCTGTCCTCACAAACATTCCAGTCACTGACTGAGCTACATTTGAAGTGGTTAAGAAGTGAGGTCCTTTCCCACTGCCTCTGGGTTTCATTTTTTTTTTTTTGGTTGGGGGGGACGGTTTCATAAACATAACTTGTAAGTGGCTTATTAAAGAACAAGCAAGAAGTGCCTGCTTTGGAAATCTCAACTTCGAAGTCTTGCTTAATAGGCAGTTAATCAGTCATTGTGCCTGCTTTTAACTTTACTTAACAC
>NW_011491929.1:10041-10597 GCF_000754665.1 Bison bison bison | reverse complement strand
GAGATGGCTGGATGGCATCACTGACTCGATGGATGTGAGTCTGAGTAAACTCCAGGAGTTGGTGATGGAAAGGGAGGCCTGGCGTGCTGTGATTCATGGGGTCGCAAAGAGTCAGACATGACTGAGCGACTGACCTGAACTGATGCTAATATACTATGCATTTACCCCAAGCTCTGTCTTCAAGTTGGTTCCGCCTCTTGGCTCAGAACCTACTTGACAAACCAGTATGTTATACTCAGATATTGTTCCCCTAATCTATGTAAATGAAACTATTTATGTGATGGTCTGCCCTTCTTCAAGACTCAAGTTAATCATTTTATGGCCCAGGATAAACTATTTGGTGCCAAGATTATCCCAATATGCATGTTATGGGTCAGGGGCTTGGTGCTATTCTGAATTTTAAGACATTCCTTTCTTTCATTAACAGACTGCTAGTGACTATATAACATCCAGCTGAAGACTAGGAGGGTGCTCTTTCTGTCCCCTTCTGATCCCTATGTCAGAAGCTTTCTCTATCTCCTTTATACTTTAATAAAACTTTATTACACAAAAGCTC
>NW_011491929.1:8500-8606 GCF_000754665.1 Bison bison bison | reverse complement strand
ACAGGCAATTAGAATATCTGATGGAGAAGGTGATGGCACCCCACTCCAGTACTCTTGCCTGGAAAATCCCATGGATGGAGGAGCCTGGTAGGCTGCAGTCCATGGG
>NW_011491929.1:4957-6202 GCF_000754665.1 Bison bison bison | reverse complement strand
CACAGGTTTTAATAATATGCCGTGTTTCAGTGAGAGGAATATGGTATTTAGAGTGCAGTCTGTTAGCATTGGTATGAAGATTAGCATGTTCATCATTGGCAGATGTAAAAATGGGAGCTATGAGCCTGTCAACAGCATCATTTTTTGTGACCAGAGGGCCAGGTAAACCTGAATGAGCACGTATATGTGCAATAAAGAAGGGTTCCGTACGTTAGCAAATTAAAGCTTGAGTCTGTGAAAAGACAGTATATAATTCTTCATCTAGATTGTATAAAAAGGCGGTAACAAAATCAGGAAAAAGGGAAGCAAGGTATTTGGAATCAGGATATACGTTGAAGGATAATGGTTGAAGCAACAAAAGAGCATATAAAGCATACAATTCAACTCTTTGTACTGAAGAATAGGTAGTGGGTAATTTCTCTTTGATATCAGGACCGACAATCTCTGCTATGCCTTTCTTGTTGCCATCAATGAAATAGGTGGGCGCATTGGAAATAGGCTGGGATGCAATGATATTAGTTATAATGAATTTAGTACATTGTAGAAAGTCCCATAATTTTCTTTTTGGCAAATGAAATGAGATAACATTTTGAAAATCACTTAATGCCATTTGCATGGTCAGGTTATACTGTAAGGCAATTTGCAATTCCTTTTTTGTCCAGGGAACGTGTATTGCATATGAATCAAATCCAGTAAAAGTTTGTACACGGCTTCTTCCTGACACAATTAAGTGCCCTATTTTCTCAATATATGATACAATTTTTTCAGACTGTTTAGTGTGTAAATATACCCATTCTATTGGGCTATGTTGAGCTATAATTGCAGTGGGCGAATGTTCAGTGGGGAATATATCTAAAGAAACTGGTTGATCATAATCTAGCTGAGTTGAAAAAGATTGTTGAATGTGTTTCTCCATTAAGGCCAGTTCTTCTTTGGCCTCTTTTGTTAGTTGTCTAGGGCTATTAGGGTCAGGGGATCCCTTTGAAATTTTAAATAGATTTTGTAAGGCATAGGTGGGGATGCCAACAGATGACTGCAGCCAATTAATATCTCCTAGCAATTTTTGAAAATCATTCAGCGTGCATAGAGATTGCACAGAAATTTGAGTTTTTTGAGGTTTGATTTTAGATTCTTCCATAACATGTCTTAAATAATTAAAGGCTGCTTTCCATTGAATTTTATCTGGTGCTACAAGCAGGCCATGATTTTGAAGAGTAGTAATAACTTCATTATATAACTGTTGTA
>NW_011491929.1:4298-4857 GCF_000754665.1 Bison bison bison | reverse complement strand
TAAGAGTTCCCACACCAGTCCTAAGAACCTGTGTATGTTCAGCCCTTAGAGCTCAGCACGGAGCACATGGAGCTCTACAGACTCAGAACAGAGACCTGGCCCAGGTTCCCCTCCTCATACCTGGCCCATGTCCTGCCTGCACACACTCTCCCTGGTCCCCAGTTCCCCCTGCAGCCCACCTCTGCACTCTGCTCTCCATCTGAGCAGCTGAGTCACCAGGATGATGAGGACCAGGAAGAGAAGAGACCCCAGGATGAGGTAGAGGACCCCAGGCAGGGAGAAGATGCCAGGGAGAGGATTTGAGGCTGGTCTGGCCCCCCAGGAAAGCAGGGCAACAGGGTGTGAAGAAGGCCCTGGGCACAGAGAAACTCCCTGTACCAGCATTTCTGGGGGCTCTGGATGATGGTATCCTAGCCTCAGACACAAATATACTAATAGTGACTGGGCTCCTCCAGGTCTCATCCTGAGACAAGTCAACTCCACTCCGGCAAGTCAACTCCACTCCGGCCAGTGTGGCCCCGAAGCAAAGCTGGGGATTGTCAGGGAGCTGCCCTACCAA
>NW_011491929.1:0-848 GCF_000754665.1 Bison bison bison | reverse complement strand
AGTGACCACCCCGGTCAACCAGGCGGAGCTGTCTGCTGTCTGAGGAGAGAGAAATGGGACAGTCGGTGTTGGGGATTTTCTCCCCGGGACTTGGAAGCAATGAACCTGAAAAAATGACACTTGGCCAGTCTCTTGCAAGGACTGACAAGTTTATTTCTGCAGTCAAGCTTTTTTACAGAAGCAGGAATAAAGAGCTTAAAGTATACGGTCAGCAGAGCGCATACTGAGTTAACACATAATCAGTAAAAACATTTCAAGGACAGCACGCTCTAAATGACTCATGGGCTTATCCCACAACCCGCTTTCACAAGTAACATCCCTATTAACTCTTGGTGCCGAGCATAACCAAAGGCAGATGTTTTTCTGTCCACAGTGCAAAGCCGGGTATTTCTTGCCCTTCGCCATTTTCCCAAGGACTTTCTCCTTTTACGGCTATTTTGCACTACGCTTCGCAACAGTCAGGTGGTGACGGGTGGTGAAGGGGCAAGGGGACAGTGGATAAAAAGGGTCTTCTGTCCTGTGGAACCCTCATCTGAGCAGTAGGGGTCGCTCTCCTCTGAGGCTTCAGAGCCTGCTGGTTCGGACACAGAGTCTTTGCACTGGGGAAGCACCTGGGACTGGTTTCCTGCAGAAACACCAATGATCAGAGGGCTGGGAGGGTTGAAGTAAAGAAAACTAAATTAAGGTTAAAAAATGACCTAGCAGTGGAGACTGAAATGAAAGCTGTGGCATATCAGTAAAGTTATCATAACTTTAGTATCCACTTTCTCTATGGAGAATTCTGCTTCTGACAGTGCCATAATTTGGGTTTAAGCCAAGTGTTGCACTAAGAATGAGTTGAATAAGGT